>NC_089587.1:213826996-213941845 GCF_019320115.1 Miscanthus floridulus | reverse complement strand
ATTAGATTCAGATCATCCACTAAATACAATATAAATAGTTCAAATATAGGCATAAAAGAGTACCAGAGACTTACAATGCTATTTTTCTCACTGGTTTATTCGACGCTTACGAAGGGACATGAATGTCTTGACTATATCATTTTCATCAACTTTTAAAAAAATATCTCGCTCAACAAAAGTGACTAGATAATCATTCAAAAGGCTAAACAATAATTTTTCTATAAAAAACTGAAGAGCAAAGATTAAATTACCGTAAATATTGCAGACAAGACGTGTGAGAAATAGATGGCAATCCTCCAATTCAGAGCAGGGCGGAGGGCGGCAGCCGGCAGGCACCAGGGCCCAGGGCGGCACCGACTCGACTCACCCGGTCAGAGCATTAGGCGCAGGCGGTGTGTTCCTCCGTGGCTCCGTACTCAAATTAGGAAACTGAAACGTCGTGTACAGAGTCGGAGACTCAGAGCGCGCATACCGTATGGGTTCACTTGTCGAGTGGGCCGCGTTACATGGGCCTACCGTCATCAAGAGATTGTGTCCATGTATGCTTTTTCATTTTTCATTTTTATAAATACAACATATACACTATATTATATAGTATATATATATTACTTGCCGCCGGTTTTGCAGGGTATGCCGATGCATACCTGGCGTACCCTGTGGCTCCGCCACTGAGGGGAGCTATACCTATATTGCAATCAAGTAACAGTGAATTGGGATGCTAAGATGACAAAGTTTAACTGTACAGTTTGGCCTGTGTTAATCATGGTTTATGAGTAGTCACCTATGCGACAACGTGTGCTAAGGGTGCTGGGCGTCGGTGTCGTCTTGACATGCGCGCGTGTGTATGGAGTTCACTATATCCGATCTGGTGTTGCCTAGTTGCTGCAAGGCGTCAGGCTGCTATGCTTGTGCAGCTGTGCTCTCTGTTGTGTTTGCTCTGCTGGTTGTGCTATATAAAGTAGTTCAGACTTTTATATAAATTACTTTGTATCACAATACTGTCTACAGCTTGTGTTTGTGTGGTATGTGCCATACTACCACTACTAATCAGTTATCATACTCTGTGCTCTGCTCTGCTCATTGGTTCATGGATTGGTGTGTACGCTTTGCTCTACGGCAGGATTTTTGTTTATAGAACACAAAGCACATGGATTGATTTTATTGGAGTCGTAGTTGTGTTATTGAATTTTGTCACTGTTCATGTGTGTTTCCCTGCTACTAAAATTCTAACATATTCAGCCCCTTCGTGGTGGCTCGCTTCGATGCCTAAAAAAACCTATGGTGTTGATAGCTATTGCTGTTCTTATTATTGATGTTTATACACTGGCAAGTTATTGAAGATTAACTATAATTGCTGTACTCACTTTATCTTTTCTTAGCTATATTGCATTTGTTAGCTGAAAATTCTTATTTGGTTTCTGACTACATAATCAATCTGTATAGGTACTCGGTTTGTCGTTCAGCCCTACAACACCAACACCACACTTTCTTGCTTCTGGTGGAGCAAAAGGGACAGTACTCATATGGGATCTTATCAACCCTTCTGCAGAAAGAATTCCCCATTTTCAGGTATTAAAATAAGACAATGGTTTCTTAATGAATAAAACTGTCTAAATGGATGGATATGCATAAAATTTGGTGTTTTGACTTACTATTTAGTTATTTATGAGAAGAGATTTGAATAATATCACAACTTATATGAAATATAGTAGGTATGGTTGTATTTATAAAATTTTATTGTTTTGTAAGCTGCTGGATATGTGTTTATTGACATACTTTTGCAATAATGTCAGAAGATATTTTCAACCAAGAATATGTGTTTCCAGTTCTGGTTTGGATAGGATGTCGCCTAGATTTTGATTACTTGGTTTTCTTAAAAAGAATATTAAGGTTGACCATCTAGTATTTTGATTTTTTTGCAGTATAATGAAGATGATAATGTGCAGATCTTGGATCTGTCATGGAATGCTCTTAAACCCAATGTTATTACCTCAGCATCAAATGTCGGTGTTAAAATTTTGGATATAAGTGCCAAATCATCTGTGATTGGGTAAATTTTCTTCTTATGCTTCAAATGCATAGTTGTACTAACGAATTTGTTCCCTATTAGGGAAATACCTACTTGGTTGTTACTAATGAAACGAATTTGCTCTTTCTTAGGAAATTTTCTTCGATGGAAAATTGTTCAGCTGTAGAATGGTGCCCAACTGACAAAGATACGATGGTCGTAGCTTCTGGAAACTACTGTAAGGTAAATTAATGTTCAGCTCTGTGCTGCTGTGGTAACCTGATATACCTAGCTTGTTTGGATGTAACAAATATGCTACTTAAAAGCTGGGTTCCCTTTGTTGAAAAAAAGAGTAAGAAACCAAATAGCAAACAAAAGTCCTCTAAAAGTTGTTTGCTTGCCTTGTACTTTTTTTATTTTAATAAAATTTTGCACTGTAGGGGTGTAAACCCCTCCAGTTTCTCTCTCAAAAAAAAAACAAACAAAAGTCCTCTAAAAGTTGCCACTGCGGCTTGTCTTGAAATAATCCAGCCACGCACGAACTTGATAAGCAATTTTTTGTAAGCCCACCACATAACCTTCCTTTTCATTCAACAATGAACAGTATCTGGATTTAAACAGGTCTGGGATGTTCGGAAAGTGGACAAGCCATTGCACCAGTTCAGTGATACCAATTCCATTGTGGCGATATCATGGTGTCCATTTGAGAAAGAAATTGTGCTAGCATGCACTGAGGAGAAGCTTCTTTTACTGAATGTGAAGAAGGGCGAGGTAGGAATATTAGTGGAGAAATCGTTTTATCTGTTGGTTCCTTTACCTTATATGACTCCAGTGTGTTGTTTCTCCTTTTTCTTTTGAGCAGGTTGTACATGAGGTAAAAAGCACCTGGCAAATGCTTGGCCGTTCGCTGGAGCCAACACCTTGTCAACCATTTTGCCTTAGCTACCTCGGGAGGAAGACCGGTCTACGATAAAGTGGAGATGTACAGCGGTGTGGGTAATTAGGTTGCATTGACTGACGTGAACAAATGCGCGAGAAATGGATCGAGCGTGTCATTAGTTTTCTAATAGGTTTGTTTGTTATAGCGCTCTGCTCTACACGGATCGGTTGTCAGTAGGTTTTTCTTTGTTAGAACTTAGAAGTGCTCTGCTCTACACACAAAACAAATGCTCGGATGGACCTGTTATAGTGCTCAATAGGTTTCCAATAGGTACGGTTCTTTGTTATAGTGCTCTGCTCTACATAAATCATCTTTTATTTGTGGATCTGTGGTACAGTATTGAAATCTGCTTCGAGTCGTGTTATCAGGAAGTGTTTTTTTTTTTTCTAAAAAAAGCTGCTATCATGAGGTTGGGAGTCCGAATCGTGTTCAGTGATTCGTAGCAGGAGTACTATACACCTGAACATGCTATCTAATCCAACTCAGGTAGTTGTCCCGTGTACGTCTACAAAACGGATACATACATGCATATACATATATACAGGGTGCCGGGGCGAGCGGACGGGGTTTTTCCTTTGTGCGTTCCCTGCGAAAGAAACAGTAGGATCGGAGGCCTGATCGTACGATATGCGGTGACCGGTGATGGATTCTTTGGTCGACGACGTGCTAGCCGAGATCCTCCTACGCCTGCCGCCCAAGTCCGTCCTCCGCTGCCACGCCGTAACCAAGCGCTGGCGGCGCATCGCCACCTGCCGCACCTTCGTAGCTGCCTACTCCCGCCACCAGCGGCTGGAGCTCCTCGTCTACCCCGACGGCTACCATCTTGACCGCAACGCCAAGAACATACTCGCAGGCCTCGACCCTCTCAACAGCGACTACTCGGGGTGCCGCCGCTTCCTGCGCCTCGACGACGGCAGGTCGCTGCGCCTCGCCGACTCTCGCGACGGCCTCCTCCTGCTGGCAGCAAGCGACAACGGCACCTTCCTCATCTGCAACCCGGCGACGCGGCGGTCGGCCGTCCTGCCGTCGCTCACGCCCGACCCGTGCGCGTCGGCCGTGCCATCCGGACTCTACTTCCACGAGCCGTCCGGCGAGCACCGGCTGCTGTGCATCGGCCGCCTCCAGCTCCAGCACGACAATCATCCGCCATCGTCCTCGGACGCCGCCACCGTATCCGTAACAGGGCCGTTCCACTACTACATCCTCTCGACCGGCTCCGCCGCCGTGCGGCGGCTCGGCCCTGCCCGCGGCTTGGGCGTGGCTCCGTCCGCGTGCGTTGCCCTTGCCGGCGTCCTGTACTGGTCGCACCACCCTGAGTCCGGCACCAGCGTCGACCTGGTCGCGTTCGACACGGTGTCCGAGAAGTTCCGGCTGATCCCGCGGCCTCCGCTCACGCGCCGCCACTACCTCCGGGTGTTCGACATGGAAGGGACGCTCGCCGTGTCGGCGGTAGCGGAAGGGTCGCTCCACATGGACGTCTGGGCCCTTGAAACAGCAGGCGACCCCAGCAGCAGCGTCGCCGCCTGGGCTCGCCGCCTCCGGATCGACCTGCCTTGGCAGCGGTTGCGCGAGTCCGAGTTCCAGCCCATCGACCAGGCCGTGGCTGTCGTGGAGGGAGGCCTGCTCCTGGTGGTCGGCTCCGGTTACTTGCTGCTGTACGACGTCAAGGAGAAGATGAAGGTGAGCAGGGTCTACTACGGCGAAATCGGCAACGTCAGCCGGTGTCTCTACAGGGCGAGCCTGGTGCCGGTGCCGGTGCCGCCGTGCCCCGGTACAGCCGACGCATCGTCGTCGCTGCATTACTATCGTCCAGATGATCCATACCCGTCCTACTTCGGGAGGAGTCGCGACTGGTTTGTACCCGACCTAGAATATGCATGGTACCTGCGTTACAAGGATATAGACTCTCTCCGTCCTGACATATTTGTAAAGGATCACAGTTAATATTATAAATTTTGACCGAATTTATAGAGAACAAACAATAACACTAGCTTAGATATTAAACAAGTATAATTATTAGGAAATGTAATTTATCTTTATTAATGTGGTAGTAAGTATTGATGCCTTTCTCTATTTACTCTCAAAGTTAAATTTATAATAATTTGATTTATTAGAGCAAACTTCAGTCTCTTATATTTTATAGGACGGAGGAAGAATACATGCTTAGGAGTATATTATATTTTTTATGCAAAAGGAGTATATATATATTATATAAAGATGAGCACGGCCTTGCCATGCCATTCATTTAAGTGGGCCATACTGGTGCTTTAATTTTAAGCACTGTATATTCTTTTTTTTAAATCATACTGCACATGTAAACCTTTGGTATAACAAATACATTTGTATCTTGATTGTCACGGTGGTGGTGCAGGCTTAAACGGCAATTTATGCTCTAACTAGGAGTGTAGTTTAGATATAGAACCTATTTTGTAATAAAATACAAAGAAAAAAAAATCAAATAGATGATACAAGAAGAAATTCAGTTTTACTTGAAGCATGGATGAAAAGTTGCAACAACTAGTAATAAAATAAAAATTTGAAGCCCGAAAATAGTTTAATAGTGTGACTAAAAGAATGCAACAAGAGGTGATATAATTTAAGCTTATGTTCAACATAATACATAAACTTGATATTACTCACCTGATTGATGCCCCCCCAACGGAACTCCACCTTAATCCTCATATGATATACTTTAGAGAAAAAGACAAATCTTATAAATTAACGTACTACTACCTCAGTCCCAAAAAAGATGCAATTCTCACGTTTCGAGAAATCAAACGATTTGAACTTTGACCAAAGTTATATGAAAACACTAACATTTATAATATAAAATAAGCATCATTAGATTAATCACGGTATGTATTTTCATAACAAATTTATTTAGAGACATAAATGCTAATACTATTCAGTATAAATTTGGTTAAAGTTGAGATTGTTTGACTGACACTATTCCCATAATTGCATTTTTTATGGAGGGAGTAATCAAACACATATGAATTATATGTAGATCAATGCCACCAAATTAAATACTCTCTCTATTCTATGATACTCCCTCTGTTTCTGAATAAATCAATTTTTAGAGTTGTCTTGTCGGTGTAGAAAGTGATCAACACATAAATATTTGTAGTTTTATTGTATGTTGTGATCGGAGGTGGCCTAGCACTCAATGACACAGGGATTATACTGGTTCAGGCAACGTGCCCTACGTCTAGTTTGAGTCGGTCAGTGACTTTATTCCTGAGTCCAGGTGCTCGAAGTTTGCTGTTGGGTTACAAACGGAAGGGAGAAAGATGGGGGGTACAAGAGGTCCAGCCGAACTCCGGTCTGAAGAGCCAAGAGTGACGGGAGCTCCGCTATGTGCTAAGTGTCGGCATTTTAATATGACGAAAGAGGTGACAAATAACACCAATCAATTAATGGCCAGGGCTCTATCTAAGAAAATTGTCAGCATTTTAATATGCTGACTATAGAAGAAGGATAAAGAGGTGGCCTAGAAATAATTGCATTTCCTTTGCTTGCACAAACTAGTGGCCACATGCATGATTGCACCAGAAGAAATGTAACAGAACATTAAAGGGGTCAGGTAAGTCAGCATAATAAATTACAATGTAAAAATAAAAAGAAGTTTTAGTTTTTGCATGATGACCAACAACAATAACTTTGAATATTTCTAGACATTAGAAAATAATAGAGCATAACACTTGTCGGGTTTATAAACCCGAGGTCCCCAATGGACCTGCTTTCCTGCAAAAAACTCGGCCTAGCAGATGGCGTTGCGACAACGCGCACCTCTCGGGCCGGCCCAGATACATAATGACAGGCCAGGGCAATGATCCGGTCTTCGACCGTAAGGCCCTGGCTGTAAGGTCGAGATGGTGACTAGAGGGGGGTGAATAGTCATTTCTAAATTTAATCGCGTCGGCTAACCGAAACAAATGCGAAATTAAAACAATTCGGTCTAGCCAAGACTACACCTCTCTATCAAAGTTCACAAGCACCTTATAAAGATCCTAGTTAGGTAACAAAGATGCTGGGCTAGCTAGAGCTCACCTATTCAATTCTAGGAGAAAGGTCACACAAACCTATATGTCAGTGCAGAAAATGACCAACACGTAAATACTTGTAGTTTTGCCGTACGTTGTGATCGGATGTGACCTAGCACTCAATGACACAGGGTTTATACTGATTCAGACAACGTGCTCTACGTCCAATTTGAGTCGGTCGGTGACTTTATTCCTGAGCCTAAGTGCTCGAAGTTTGCTGTGGGGTTACAAACGAAAGGGAGTGTTGATGCAAAAGTGATCTGCAAACACAAAGGGCTAATACCCGAATCGATATCCAAAGCGTGCCAGTCGATTTGACCTGTTAATCGACAAGGATGAAGAAACGAACACTTTGGTCCTGACAACAGCGATACGCCCGGAAGCCACGGCCAAGAGGTGCTCACGCGGAACTCGAGAATCGCCGAAGATCGCACTGAAGCGATGCAGCTCGCCGAACCAATGAGAACTCGTAAAAAGAAAAATATGCAAATTGACGAAGTCGCCGAAAAGTAGATGCAAATAGGAGTAAAAGTTGGTTTTGATATTGATTGATTGATTTCTATTACATTGCCCCTTACTCCATATTTATACCCTGATCTAAAGAGACACAACCAAACACAACTAGGACACCAATCCCATATCTAAGGAAACACGTGACTCTTACACGAATCATAACCTAACAAATACAGAAAAGGAAATCAACTCCTATCTATTTCCCTGTCCGCCTCAATTACGATGGAAATCTCACTGTCCTTTCCATCGGCATACTCCCTATTTCATCGGCAGTAGGCTTCAAGTCTTCCTTCATCGGCAGACTCCCTGCTTCATCGGCAATAGCCTTCAAGTCTTCCTTCATCGGCATACTCCCTGTTTCATCGGCAGTAGTCTTCAAGCCTCCTTTCATCGGCATCGACAACAACTCCTCCAACCTCATCGGCAACGCCCGAGTCCAAATAAACCTTTCCATCGATCATTACCAACTATCGGCAACCATTTTTACAAACTGGCTTTCATTGGCTATCAAAGTATTCAATAACTTTCCCCTTGCCGATTGGTCCACTCCGATTATTCTGACATGTGCAAAAAACGGTGTCAACACATGCCCCCCAATTTCGGAGTATAAAACCATTAATGCTCCGAAATTTACTCCAGATAACGCTTGCCTTTGCCCAATTACCGTAACTCATTCTCCAAGCCAAAACTTGATTTGTTATCAAATCCAATCAAATCTAATCTTGATTCACGCACTTCAGTAAATATCGCACAATCGCCAACCACTCTTGCCTTGATTGAGATACCAAAATAACAACCCATCGGCAAGATCCTAACATGATAATGCTGCCATTTTAAGAATTAAAATATCATGTATCAATATCCCTTCCAAGCCATGATTACTTGTTATTAACTTATCTGTACAATCCCCTGATTATCGCGCGAATAGTTACCATATCCCCCTGCACCGCCTTGACCTATATGCGCGCGTCATAGAGATAAGTCCAAAATACCCTTATCCTGGCCGGCTTATAAATAGATTTCTCCAGAACCCTCATTTTCTATCTTCAGCCTCCAATCCTTGGCATTCTCTCTCTCCGGCGGCGACTCCGACGAACAACCGCGCGACCTCAACCAACAAGAACCCTTCTCCGGCACTAACTTCAAGTCCCCGGCTCGTATCTCCACCTTCCTCAAGACAATGGCCATCAACTTCGACGTTCCCGAGGTTCGCTCCACTTCCATTACCTTTTACTTTGATCCTTTTTGCAAATTTATTCAGTTGGTGATTTTTCCTTTCTTCTGTCTTCTGGATTCCATAACCTTAGGAACTGCGCAACAAATTAATTATCCCAACCGATCAGCCACACGTCCAATGCCTTGGACCAATGGGCAACCCAGATCCAACCGATCTGATCAACGCAGAGGCTAACAGAATCCCCTTTAGAGCCCAAAATTTCTCTCTGAACTTGTGGAAAGACACATTCCGATCTTGGCCCAAAACCACTAAAGGGTGGAAAGATTGGTATTTGAGGGTTAATAGATCGATGCAAGTATACTGGGCAGAACGAAAGTTAGACCAATGTATCAGGCTCTCTATTGCCGATATGCAGAAAAATGAATCAATGATGATTGCAGCTGCTTATTTCTGGTCAGATACGACCAATACTTTTATGTTTGGACATGGCCCAGCTACCCCTACCCTCGCCGATGTCCACATGCTTACTGGCTTGGACATCTCAACTACCGATGAAGGCTCCATCTATGGTAGAAAGCCTGAATATAGAGTGAATACCCGTAACATCGGCGGTTGGATAGGATATATCCAAGAATACCAGAAAACCGGGACACCTAGCCAGAGGGAACATGCCACATTCCTGAATATGTGGTTAGAAAAATTTATCTTCTGTGGTCGATCAGTAGGACCAACCAACGCCTTCCTCCCTGCAGCTGAACTTCTGGCTAATGGCGTAAGGTTTCCTCTTGGCCGATACCTTCTGAGCTCCACCTATCATCTTCTTCACCAAGTGTCTCAGAAACTTCTGCTTGGCGAACCCATCGGCAACCTGGGAGGCCCGTGGTGGTTCATCAACATGTGGCTGAATGCCCATATGCACAAACGTTTGCAATGGGACTTTTTTGCTCAACAATTCCCACGAGAAATTGCTGAAGATTATGTGCTCGGGGATGATGAATCGGCAACACGCTCACCCCTCAATTTTGGTGAAGCCATAATTGTCCTTCCTGGAACAGAAGCCAACGAAGACCAAATCGGCAGATTCTTTCAAAGCTTCTATAATGGCCTTTCTCGTGATCATAGGGCCTGGGTGCCTTATATCGACGAAGAAAACAGATTCCCCCTCCTTTTCAACTTTGCCGATGACACTCTGAATCAAGATAATGAGCTCATGATGGCTATCATCACTCCCAGGGCAATTCCAGTAAACACATTTGGCAGCGGGAAAAACACCAACATCACATATGAATTTTACAACCCATCGGCAGTATCCCGCCAATTGGCTTTTGGGCAACTGCCAATCAAACTCTGCTTTGCCGATGTGATCAAACCCAGGGAAACAATCACCTGCGGAACAGACTGGAACAAGGTAGTACAACTTTCTCCTGATGCCGATACCACAGATGTTGATATATCCACCTGGACACCAATATCTTTCATCACCGAGTCATACAAGCAATGGTGGCGAGAGTGGAAAGAGCAACTGTTCTCGACTTCTGCTCACACATATCGGCACATGATTGATTCTGAATATGCCATCCCCGACGACGCGGTAAGTTTCCTCGAACTCCCTTCTACTTTTCCTTTCATTTATCAATAACTGACTCCCTTGTAACAGGTTAACCACCCAACACCATCGGTGAGCAAAAGTGGGAAACCCTTCAACCTCCGGCCTATTTCCCCAACATCGCCGATCGGCTACAACGCTCCCACCTTAGCCGCTTTGACCCACCAGAAGATTCGTACCAAGACCATCACTTTTAAGTCCAAATTGGCTACATCCAGGGCTACTCCATCGGCCGCTGCTACAACCTTGGTCAAAGCCTTTAAGGTAACAACCTTGTTTATTTTCACTTATGCCGATCACAAACTATATTAACCTTACTCATCAGGGGGTAAGAGCTGCTACTGGATCATCATCGGCAATTCCGCCGATATCAAGCACCACTCCTTCAGAGGTAACTTCTTGACTTTACATTTTATCTGTTAAATATCATATCTCACACTTGTTTTTCAGCAACAATTGGGTACATCGGCAAACGTACCAGATGCCCAAGCTTCACAACCAACAAGTGTCGATGCCCCCCAGCCAATCATTGCCGATGTCCAAGCAAAGCGCAAAGCTTCAACAGATACTGAAGCACAGCCAAAACGACAAAGATCTATGCCGATCCCTACATCTGCCCCAATGTCATCGGTCATCATACCTCAAGAGCCCACCACCGATGAAGTCACAGAGGATATCCCATCGGCAAGCTCAGCCGATCCACACGACATACTCCAGGTTGCTTCCTCCAGTCAAGCACAGGAAATTGCCTTGAAACAGGTAAACCGATCAACCTATCTGATTTTACAATACTCATACTTACCCCTGATTGATCTCCTTGTCTTTCTTTCAGGAACAAGATTCCCCGAACAGCCTATTTTCCTTTGCCATTGATATTTCTGACGACGATGGAGAGGAAACAAGTTCTTCCCTTGCACTGGGAACAATATCGGCAGAGACTAAATCCAAGTTGGAAACCCTCCTGAACTTGCTACAGCAAAGTACCGCCCAACTGGTAGATGACTCGGACCCTGCAAAGGCAATTTTCAAAACAATTCGTGGCCAGGTCCCTGCCGATGTTGAAGAAATACTCTTCCCAGCAGCTCACTTAGAAAGCCGTCAACTGCAATATCAACGGGCTGCTCAGCGCATTGCCGATAGAGCAGCTCAAGCTCAACTTAAAGGAGAGATGCTACAACTGAAACAAATCGCTGATGAGAAGCACAAGGGCATCGTCAACTTGCAGACTTCGGGTGCTGCACTTAAGCAGAAAATCTTGGATCTATCGGCAAGGAAGGCAGCTCTATTGGCTGAATTGAAAGAAATCGATGCAGCCTTAACTCATGCTCAACAAGAAGAAAGCCAGCTACCCAATGCCGTCAAAGCCCTTCAGCAAGAAAGAGATATCCAAGCTCGCAAAGCTTTAGCCATGAAAAAGAAACTCAAGCCTGTGGAGGGTGCTGCCGATGACGACATCAAAGAAATGGAAGAAGCTGACCAGATTCGCCTGCGTGCGATATTAGCTATCCAATCCTTGCTGAACGTGTAATCTTATTTATTGTATCGGCACTTTATGAGACATTGATACCCTTGCATAATTCTAGCCGATAGTATTGTTATCGGCACTTATACTTTTATGCATCTGTCCAGATACTAGGGTAATATTTCTTTAGATATTTTCCATTTAACGCTCTGGGAAACACAACCCCTTCGAGGGTTTCTAAAATATATGCATTACCAGGAATAGACTGATTTATCCGATATGGACCTTCCCAATTAGGAGACCACTTTCCAAACTTTAAACTTTTAGTCCCAATCGGTAAAATCAATTTCCAGACCAGATCTCCATCGGCAAACTCTTTTACTTTCACCTTCTTGTCATACCATCTAGCTACTCTTTTCTTATTTTCTTCAATACTAACTAAAGCCCTTAACCGATGACCTGCCACATCTTCCAACTCATCTTTCATAAGAGTATTATACTCATCGGCTGTCAGCTGATTTTGAGAACGTATTCGTCTAGAACCAACCTTAATTTCCCAAGGCAACACTGCATCGTGCCCATATACTAACTGATAAGGCGTTACTTTGGTTGCACCATGACACGACATCCGATATGACCACAAGGCTTCATTTAATACTGTATGCCACCTCCTAGGATTTTCTTCAATTTTGCGCTTAATAAGTTTGATGATCCCTTTGTTAGAAGCCTCAGCTTGACCATTAGCTTGAGCATAATATGGAGAAGAATTTAAAATTTTAATTCCCATACCTACAGCAAACTCATCAAATTCTCCCGATGTAAACATAGTACCCTGATCGGTAGTGATAGTCTGAGGAATACCAAATCGGTAAACAATATGTTCTTTCACAAAATCAATCATATTGACCGATGTAACCTTTTTTAGAGGAATTGCCTCAACCCACTTTGTGAAATAATCGGTAGCAACCAGAATAAATTTATGTCCTTTACTCGATGGCGGATAAATCTGACCAATGAGATCAATAGCCCATCCCCGGAACGGCCATGGTTTGATTATAGGATTCATAGCCGATGCAGGCGCCCTTTGAATATTACCAAACCTTTGACACCCCTGGCATCCCTTAAAATATTTAAAACAATCTTCAAGAATAGTCGGCCAATAGTACCCATTCCTTCTGATCATCCATTTCATCTTGAAAGCCGATTGATGTGCCCCACATACTCCTTCATGAATTTCACCCATCAAGCTTTTCGATTCATCATTGCTAACACATCTGAGTAAAACTCCATCTATAGTTCGATAATATAATTCATCATCAAGGAGCACATATTTAGTAGCTTGGAACCTTATACGTCTCTCGACCTTCCTACATGGATCCTTCAAATAATCAACAATCTCTTTCCTCCAGTCATCGGTATCAACTGCCGATGTTAGCACTTCCTGAATGGTCTGATACCCTGAAGCATGCTGAGCTAGTCGATTAGCTTCCTCATTATGCAATCGAGAGATATGCTCAAGACGAAAATCTCTAAATCCTTTCAATAATTGCAAACACCTTTCATAATACGAAATCAAGGCTTCACTTCGGCATTCATAAATTCCAGCCAATTGATTTATAACTAGCATAGAGTCACCAAAGATTTCAACAACATCGGCACGTATCTCCTTCAGCAATTCTAACCCCTTTATCAAGGCTTGGTATTCAGCTTGATTATTTGTCGCTGTAGCAACAATCGGCAATGAAAACTCATACTTCTTTCCTTGAGGCGAAATTAACACAATGCCGATACCTGCTCCTTCACCACATGTGGACCCATCGAAGAAAAGTGTCCAGGGAGCAATCCCCAGAGAATCCACCGTGTTACAATGCTGAGTGACAAAATCAGCCATCACTTGCCCTTTAACTGCCTTAGCTGATTTGTAGCGTAGCTCAAATTCTGATAATGCTAAAATCCACTTGCCGATTCTACCACTTAATATCGGCATCGACAACATATACTTGACCACATCGTCTTTGCATATGACCGTACATTCGGCAGATAACAAATAATGCCTTAATTTGATACAAGAAAAGTATAAGCACAGACACAATTTCTCGATAGCCGAATACCTCGTCTCAGCATCCACTAATCTTCTGCTCAAATAATAAATAACACGTTCTTTCCCTTCAAATTCTTGAATAAGAGCTGAACCGATAACTGCATCATCAGCTGACAAATATAACCTGAAAGGCTTCCCATGCTGAGGTGGAACTAGCACTGGAGGATTTGATAAATATTTCTTAATTTCATCAAGGGCTAATTGCTGTTCAACTCCCCATACAAATTCCTGATCAGCTTTTAATTTAAGTAGTGGGCTGAAAGCCTTGATCTTACCCGACAGATTAGATATGAATCTTCTAATGAAATTAATCTTACCGATCAAAGATTGCAATTCAGTCTTATTGGCAGGAGCAATCACCTTGTTAATTGCATCAATAGACTTCCTACTGATTTCAATGCCCCGTTGATGCACCATAAAACCCAAGAATTGTCCTGCCGATACACCAAATGCACATTTATTAGGATTCATCTTCAATCCATGCCTCCTTGTGCACTCCAGTATTTTTCGCAGATCGGCTAAATGTGCTGTGATATCTCCAGACTTAATCACTACATCATCAATGTAGATCTCCACTAATGTGCCGATGTACTCATGAAAAATAAAGTTCATAGCCCTTTGATAAGTAGCACCGGCATTTTTTAAACCAAACGTCATGACTATCCACTCGAACAACCCCACATGTCCTGGACATCTGAAAGCAGTCTTGGGAATATCCTCCTCAGCCATGAATATTTGATTGTAGCCTGCATTACCATCCATGAAACTAATAATTTGATGTCCAGCCGCAACATCAATCAACAAATCAGCAATCGGCATTGGATAGCCATCCATCGGTGTGGCTTTGTTGAGATTCCTGAAATCAATACAAACACGAAGTTTTCCATTTTTCTTATAAACAGGAACCACATTAGAGATCCACTCTGCGTATCGACATTGCCGAATAAACTTTGCTTCAATTAATTTAGTTATTTCGGCCTTAATGTCAGGAAGTACATTAGGGTTGCATCGGCGCGCTGGCTGCTGATGTGGCCGAAATCCAGATTTGATAGGTAACCGATGTTCAACTATCGATCGGTCTAACCCAGGCATCTCAGTATAATCCCAAGCAAAACAATCTTTATATTCTTTTAACAAATCTGTTATTCGCTGCTTACACTTAGAATCTAACTTAGCACTAATAAAAGTAGGCCTCGACCTATCACCATCACCGATATCTACTTCTACTAAATCATCTGCCGATGTGAACCCTTGACCTAATTTTCCATCATCGGCAAACCTATCCATTAAAACTCCTCTTCAGAACCGACTGCTTGGATCGGTGGAATTTCATAATCAGCAACTCTAAGGAACTCTTTTTCCCAAGCTTCTCCTGATATGTATTTAGTTCGCTCATAAGTATCTGATTCTGCCGATGCGATGATATAAGAAGAATCACCAGGGACGACTTCAATCTTATCTCCAATCCATTGTACGAGGCATTGATGCATTGTAGAAGGAACACAACAATTAGCATGAATCCAATCCCTCTCTAGAAGCAGATTATATGCACCCTTGCCGTTGATAACAAAGAACGTCGTCGGCAAGGTTTTGCTGCCGATGGTCAATTCAACGCATACTGCCCCTTTAGCCGGTGACACATTGCCTTCGAAATCTTTCAACATCATATCGGTTTTGGTCAAGTCTTGATCTCCCTTACCAAGTTTCCGATACATCACGTAAGGCATAATATTAATCGCAGCCCCTCCATCAATAAGTACCTTAGACACAGGCTGCCCATCAACTCTGCCCTTCACAAATAAAGCCTTAAGATGCTGTCTCTCGTCATCAGTAGGTTTCTCAAAAACAGCCATCATTGGATCTAACGTTAGCTGAGCTACTTGATCAGAGAAAACAACTTCTTCCTCATTATTAGATAGTGCCAGAAACTCCATCGGCAACATGAATACCATATTAACATCTGCCGATGGACCCTTATTTTTGTGTTTTACCTGCCACTGCTGATGACCAGACCTTTCATTGGAGGAATTTTCCTCCTGGTATAAATCCTCCTGACGCTCACGTTGCATCCTCCTTCTCTGTGTCTTTGTCAGACCCTCTGGGCACCATCGAGGAAACTTGGTTTTCCAAACCGGCTGATAACAAGTCCTAGTTAGTTCTACGCGACGTATATTAGGGTCCCTGTAGAATATCTCCTCATCGGGAACTCTTGCGTTTGCCATTTCCTCAAGCTCCTCTTGATTCCTTGGAAAATATCCAGCGCGTTTACCAAGCCTCTCATGTACACTAAGTCTGCCCCCCAGCCGATCATGCACTGATGCCCTGCCTCTGATCGGCTCGTTGATAGACAAACCCTGATTACTACGTTGAAACCTCCTTTCTGAATGATTGACTCTGTAATAACCATTACACTCAGGGCAATTTTCAACAGTTGGCAATTTAATACCTTCTTCCCAGCAATGGATGAAGAACGGACATCTCCAATGATCTTTATGTCGATTCCACTCTTCCTGACGTCTCATTTCTTGCTGTTGCCGATATCGGTCATTACGTTGACGCCAACCCTCCTGCTGCCTTCGATGAGTAATCACAATGCCAGGTCGAGGAGGTTTTTTGGAACTACTGCTTTCCCCTAGCAAACCCTTACTCTTTGCATCATCGGTAGTTATCCGATGTTGGGGGTCTACTGACGCGTTTTTCTCAGCAGCCTCTGACGTCAATACCTTGGTCTTTCCTTTGGCATCCAACATATTTGCCGGAAAAGGGTGTTGATCAATCTTCATCGGCTTCTGGGTCTTGGAAGTACCAAACTTAATTCTCCCAGATTCAATAGCCGATTGTAACTGTTGCCTGAATACCTTGCACTCATTTGTACTGTGTGAAGTTGCATTGTGCCATTTGCAGTACAAAATCTTCTTCAACTCTTCTGCCGATGGGATCACGTGATTAGGTGACAGCTTAATTTGGCCCTCTTGAAGCAGAAGATCAAATATTTTATCGGCCTTGGTGATATCAAAAGTAAACTTTTCTGGCTCTTTTTGACCAAAGGGACATGATATCGGCTTTTTATTCTTAACCCACTCAGCTAAGCCGATAACTGGTTCTTCATCAGAGTCAGAATCTCCTACTTCTTCAACAAATGATACCTTTTTACTCCAGTTCTTTTTAGGTTCAAAAACCCTAGTATCTTGATCAGAGATCCTTTGCACAAGATGACTGAGGCTTTCAAACTCCTGAGAAGCATATCTGTCCTTAAGATGTGGCAATAACCCTTGGAAAGCCAAATCGGCAAGCTGCCGATCATCCAGCACCAGGCTGTAGCACTTATTTTTTACATCTCGTAGCCTTTGTACAAAGCTCTCTACCGATTCATCATTACGCTGTCTTAATTTTACTAAATCGGTAAGCTTCTTTTCATGGATTCCAGCAAAGAAATATTTGTGGAATTGTTTTTCTAGATCAACCCAGGTAATAATAGAATTTGGTGGCAATGAAATGAACCATGTAAATGCTGATCCAGACAAAGATGATGAAAATAATCGAACTCTTAATTCATCTCTGTTAGCTGCCTCTCCACATTGAATAATGAAGCGATTGACATGTTCCATTGTCGATGTATCATCTTGCCCAGAGAATTTAGTGAAATCCGGTACCTTGTACCGATTTGGGAGAGGAATTAAATCGTATGCAGGAGGGTATGGGGTCCGATAAGAATAAGTATTGACCTTGGGCTTTATCCCAAACTGATCCTTCATAATCTCTGCTATCTTATCGGCCCAAAAAGCATCAGCCTCCTGCTGACGAACTGGTTGAATTTCTACAGGAGGTGCCTGCTGACATCCTTCCACATATCTTTGTGGCCCACGATCTCCAGCAATCGGCATATTTGCCGCTACTTGTGGTCCATTAACCTGTTGGAAAGGATTCATCGGCTGGGCTGCCGATGCTTGATTCTGGAAACCAGCTTGCACATGACCTTGTTGAATCCCTGCAACCTGCTGATTCCGCTGAACTGTATGTTGAACAGGTAACTGTCCTGACCAATCATTATTAGAACTCATCGGCACAAAACTTACCGATGGCTGGTAATTTGCTGATATTGTTGGATAACTATAACTGGTTTGAGGCATGAACTGAACCCCAGTTTGACTCATAGCAGGGGCTTTCTGTTGCATCGGCAGTACGCTCGCCGATGGACTTGAATTGAATGTTTGAATCATAGGCATCTGGAAACCTCCTGGAGTTGGTTGTACAGAAGTAGTTGCGGCATATTGAGGCACTTGAGCCATCGGCGAAACGGCCGATGATATAGGCGCTCTTCCTGCTGCATCAAATACTTGAGGTAATCTAGAATTGAAAGCAGATGACTCTGGAGGCATGCCATATCCCCACCAATTAGTAGGAATCTGGTTATTCTGAGACACAGGGCCTGACATAGCTGATGCCGACAGATCTGTATTAAGCTGAACTCGCCCTCCTGGTAACACCTGATCTGATTGTATCGGTGTAGATTGTATATTAGGTGAACCTGCCAATACTGGAGGGGAAGTAACTTCTGTACCCACAACGGCCGAAGGAGCCGATGGAGTTTTGACAGATGCCGGCTCTGGTTGATGATAGGCAGGCCCAACGTAATGTGGTGCCGCTTGTCCTTCTTTGAGAGTTCGAACCACAGCATTATGAACAGTATTGGACAGCACATTGGAATAATTAATCAAAGCATGATTTACTGCAGAATTAACCATCTCTTGAAGTTTACCAGGATTGGAGTCAAAGGTAACCTGCCGAGGCAACGGCAAATCTTGCTTCTGGATGACTTGTCCACTCTTGTTCAAGCTAAACGATCTCAGACAAAGCTGCTTGTATTCTTCTACAGCCTTTTCCATAGCCTGCCTCTGTTCTTCCTTGAGATCTTCTTCTGATACTGCGATAATGTTCCCTGGATCGATCTCGGAGTTGAACATATTGGTTGAAGTGTCCCACCGGGCGTGCCAAAAGATGTGTTGATGCAAAAGTGATCTGCAAACACAAAGGGCTAATACCCGAATCGATATCCAAAGCGTGCCAGTCGATTTGACCTGTTAATCGACAAGGATGAAGAAACGAACACTTTGGTCCTGACAACAGCGATACGCCCGGAAGCCACGGCCAAGAGGTGCTCACGTGGAACTCGAGAATCGCCGAAGATCGCACTGAAGCGATGCAGCTCGCCGAACCAATGAGAACTCGTAAAAAGAAAAATATGCAAATTGACGAAGTCGCCGAAAAGTAGATGCAAATAGGAGTAAAAGTTGGTTTTGATATTGATTGATTGATTTCTATTACATTGCCCCTTACTCCATATTTATACCCTGATCTAAAGAGACACAACCAAACACAACTAGGACACCAATCCCATATCTAAGGAAACACGTGACTCTTACACGAATCATAACCTAACAAATACAGAAAAGGAAATCAACTCCTATCTATTTCCCTGTCCGCCTCAATTACGATGGAAATCTCACTGTCCTTTCCATCGGCATACTCCCTATTTCATCGGCAGTAGGCTTCAAGTCTTCCTTCATCGGCAGACTCCCTGCTTCATCGGCAATAGCCTTCAAGTCTTCCTTCATCGGCATACTCCCTGTTTCATCGGCAGTAGTCTTCAAGCCTCCTTTCATCGGCATCGACAACAACTCCTCCAACCTCATCGGCAACGCCCGAGTCCAAATAAACCTTTCCATCGATCATTACCAACTATCGGCAACCATTTTTACAAACTGGCTTTCATTGGCTATCAAAGTATTCAATAACTTTCCCCTTGCCGATTGGTCCACTCCGATTATTCTGACATGTGCAAAAAACGGTGTCAACAGGGAGAAAGATGGGGGGTACAAGAGGTCTGGTCAGACTCTGGTCTAAAGGGCCGAGAGTGACGGGAGCTCCGCTATGTGCTAAGTGTTCGAACGTTTGTTGTTCGTTGGGATCCTTGGTCGTTCGGATCATGTGTGTTGTTTGAGTTGTTGTGGACTGATTCTTTTTTCTTTGGGAGAGAGCGCATATCCTTTTATAGATGAAGGGGATAGCCTTACAAGTGAGAGAGAGAGAGTGTGTACATATGCTAAGTCTCATTGCCCACGCCGTCGGGTACAAGATGATGGTAGGCGCCCATAACACTGTTGTTGTCAGACGCATGTGGTAGGTTTTATCATATTCACCATGTATGGTAGATGACGACGCCCACAACACTGTTGATGTCTAGAGGCATGTGGGGGAGCCTTACCACGTTTGTCCGGCATGAGAGTTGATGTCGCCCACAATACTGTAGGGCAAATGTCGGTGCCCACAATACTGTTTGGGTTTTGGCATGTCCTGGAAGGTTGCAGGGCACCCTTCTGACATGTCCTATCGGTTCTAGTCGGCTCTGACTGAGCCAGTCAGAGAAGAGCTGTAAGCAGGGGTTCAGTGCATCCCTGGTCGGAGATGCGGGTCGGAGTTGGAGATGGTGTCTGGCCAGGCCTTCTGGTCGGAGAGGCGGGCCGAAGTCAGAAGCGAGCATTATTCCTCCTTGGCCAGGCCTTCTAGTCGGAGATTGGATCGCCCTTCTGGCCTATCGTTTAGGTATTTGGGCCGACCAAGGAGTTGCACGTCGTTCACAACATCGTCTGCTGGGTCAAGCCTTTGCTAGAAAGCCGGTCCATGAGGGACCCTGGGTTTATGAACCCGATAGGAGCCCCTGAGCCCCCTAGCAATTCGGGTAGAATCGCCTAGGGGATTTTTGTCTTGACAGTGGGTGCGCGCGAGCGCACCCGTGGATCTAGCCCCTAGGTGATTTGGGTAGAATTATCTACTTTTTTTATGTTGCTAGTGGGGGAATTTTGTGTTTTGTCAATGGGTGCACGCGAGCGCACCCACGGGTGTAGCCCCCGAGCTCCGGGCGATTTGGGCAAAATCATCTGGGGGGTTTTGTTAGTGGGTAGTTTAGGGATCGGGCGAGACAGAGCTCGTGAATCCTGGCATCAGGCGTAGCCAAGGCACTTTAGGGATCAGGCGAGACAGAGCTCGTGGATCCTGGCGTTGGGCGTAGTCGAGGCACTTTAGGGATCGAGCGAGACGGAGCTCACGGATCCTGGCATTGGGCACAATCGAGGTAGTTTAGGGATCGAGCGAGATGGAGTCGTGGATCCTGGTGTCGGAGGTGCCGAGGTAGTTTAGGGATCGGGCGAGATGGAGTCATGGATCCTAGCGTCGATCATGCCGAGGCAATTTAGGGATCAGGTGAGATGGAGTCATGGATCCTGGCATCGGGAGCAGCCAAGGCACTTTAGGGATCAGGCGAGACGGAGCTCACGGATCCTAGCGTCGGGCATAGCCGAGGCAGTTTAGGGATTAGGTGTGGCAGAACCTCCTAAATTATAGGATCCACATGCACTTGTCACTGTCCAATGACCTTTGACAACTATGCATATGTTCCTGGCAACTTAAGAAGTCTGTCGGGTGTCCTCGGGGAACCCCGAATCATCCACGATTTCTGAGTAGAATCACATTACAGAGTCATTGCAGTATTACAACATTTATTCAAATATATACATTAGAGTAAAAATAGCGGAAGTCTTACGATAACTTAGTTTACAAACCAGTGGTTTCAAACCTTACAAGCTAAGTTCGATAATTAATACAAAACATAGTAGTGGAGTGGCATTATAACATAATACAAAACACACAATAAAACTGCCCTGCCCAAGGCCACACATTTACTTCTCATCGTCAGATCGAACAATAGTCATGCAACATGATCCAAAACAGATCTGCTCATGAGGCTCACCTGCAACAAGGGTCAACGAACCCTGAGTACAAAAGTACTCAACAAGACTTAACCAAAATAAGAACTGATAAACTCAGGAATGCAGGCTCAGGGATTCAAGGTATAGATTTAGCAATAATCAAAGTTCTTTTGCGTAAAAGCTCTTTAACAAAATTCTTTATTTTCACATATAAAACTTCATAAAATCATATACAAAGATGACACGATCCGTATTGAGATCATGAAACTTCACATCCAACACCTTCTCAGATTTTAGTTATTAAACTACGATGATGAACAGAGAAGTGAGTCTCCATAACCGAGGAGCAACGACGATTCGAATCGATTATAAACCCAGCTGGGAATTCTAGACCACACGACATATGTAGGTCCCTGACTTACATATATCAACCTACTCTCGGATCCTCTAAAACAAGAATGGGTCCGCGCCACCCGAGAATACAGTACTCCACCAATCCAGCCCATTGCCACGTGCCATCTCTCTACTCCTAGTGCGCGAGTAGCCATTCTCGTAATAGAATCGCCAAGTTAAGGCTTACCGGAGTATGTGGTTAGTACTACAAATTCTCACCGCACACAGTTCAACAATGGATGGACCTTAACCGACACAGACGGAAAGTACCCGCTCACAAGACCTCCATGTCTTATGGCTCACACACACCGAGTCCGCCCGGTCTAGATTTATTACTTCACATGCTCATATTTCATGATAACATCAGTAACCAAAGATCCATTTAAAACTCGCAGGTGACAGGTAATCACCCGACTAAGCATGACTAAGCATAACTAGTCATTTTCGAATTAAAACTGGTAACAAGGTAGATATGGAAAAGCAAGGTTGGTAATGCACCAATTAGGTTTCCACTTGACTTCTAATCACTTAATGCAGTATAGAAAAGTAAAAGCGAAATTAAATTGTAAAATACAAGGTAGGGTTGTATGCATCCGGGGCTTGCCTTTGTTGATGGAAAAGTCCGGTTCCTGTGATGTTCCACAAGTATTCGATCCGACCTCAACAGATAGATTAACCTCCTCCGCAACTTGATTAACTACCACATGTTCACCTTTGTTCACTACACGTAGTAACAATGCCATGTTTAACATGATGCGGAATACGAAACATGATGCTCGATGATGGATGCAAAAATTAACAATTAGAATACAACTTTCCTTCGCGGTACAGTTACAAGTCAAACTAGCCAATTCTTTTTCATACTGCTTACATCAATTGCCAAAGATCATTACCACTAATGACCCAAGGACATCACTCAATCAAAAATTCAATCAAAACTTAAATCATTAAAAGTTACTATTTGCTTTTATGAATTAATTATTTAATTAAGAATTATGAAATAAATCAACTTGTTCCAATTGACCTCAAAATTTTTGTAAATGTTCATCACATGATAACTAAGTGGCAAAATAAATTTCATAATTTTTGGATAAATATATAAGCCTAGAAAAATCATGGAAATTCATTTATTAAGTAATTGAGAAATTTTTATCACATTCAAAAATTACTGTAATTCAATATTTCATATTTTTCCTAAATAATATACATCACATAGAAGTCACACAAAAATTTTCATAATTTTTGGACCTCTAAATAAATCTACACAAAAATAACAAAAACTCATACTATTCATCCATTTCTGAAAATAGAAAAATTACATTTGAACGTTGAGTCACTGACAACCCGACCCCACATGTCATCTTCAACCTCAGGCTTTGACTTCGGCGGCACGCGCGCTGACCGGCGATACCTCGCCGCCGGTGAGTCCAACAGCGACGGCCAAGGTACCAAAATGCTACCCGCGACTAGGCGCATCGATTTGGGGCACAAGCTGGACTAGCTACGGACTGGACCGAGCACTACGCCGGCCATGGCGGACACAGCGGCTCGGCGACATGACGCCGGCGATAGGAGACTGGTAGCAATCAAATACATAGCTCAGGAAGCATCAGTAGCATACCCCGAGCTTGTTGAAGCAAAGAATGAGACTGGAGAAGCAACGACGACACGGTTCGACATTCACGGTGATCGCGGCGGAGCAAAGCTCGTCGGTGACGGGGTTCCGGCGACTGTAGTGGGCAAAACGACTAAGAAACAATGGATTAAGCACCACGACATCAAGATGAAGCCATATGTACACCGATCAAGGGCAACAGCTCACCGGAGGGATCTGGCCACGATGACACGCCTGCTGCGGTGAGGTTACCAGACACGAGGAAGAAAGGCGTGGACAGTGGGTTCTCGGCAATTTCAGGCGACCAAGGTTGGCTAGCTAGGTTCACAAGGAAGAGACGGAGCTAGGACGGCCTTTACCGAGACGGCAACGGCGCTAGGTCGATGGCGAGAGCTCGACGGAGCTACGGCGGTGGCGACGGGAAAAGCTGAGGAGTTGAAAGGAGGAGAACGGCGACGGTGACTGGCTTTATAACGCGGCTAAGGACACGAAGACGATGCGTAGAAGCTTCACCATGCCAGTGCGGAACCGAACATAGCCACGGGCGCACCTGGAACCGAATCGAAGGTTGCCGGCAATGTTGCAAGAGCGGCGAACACTGTTCAACATATTTACAGAATTGCCATCCGTCTAAATTTCCAAATTACTCCCAAATTTGTGTAACAACTAAAAAAATCTCCAAAGATAAAAGTTGTTCAAAAACCAAAGTTCTACAACTTTTCTTTTATAACTAACCCCTAATTCGGTCTACATTTTGAAATGAACTTTTGAATTCAAATAGGGGACATTTAACGAATTACGCCTTTTTGAATTACTTCAAATTTTTCATAATAACTTTGAAAACTCCAAATATAAACTTTGTATAACTTGACAAGCTCTACACTTTTGCTTTAAGGCTCAACCCCAAAATGTGCTTAGATTTTGAAATGAGTTTTTAGGGTAGGATTTAAATGCTAGAAATCAGGATTTTCTCGAAAATCCAAATCCAAACCAAATTTTGAACTTGATTCAAACAATTCAATTCAACACTCATAACATAAATGTAAACTTGTTTTAGTGAATGGATATCAAAGTTTGCAATATGACCAATGCCTTGCAATGCATATGATGACATGTCCTGTTTTTAATATTTAAACACCCGGGGTGTTATATTAGGCGAGGCGGAGTCACGGATCCTAGCGTCGGACATGTCGAGGCAGTTTAGGGATCAGGTGAGACAGAGTCATGGATCCTGGCATCGGATGTGCCGAGGCAGTTTAGGGATCGGGCGAGATGGAGTCATAGATCCCGGTGTCGATAGTGTCGAGGTAGTTTAGGGATCAGGCGAGATGGAGTCACAAATCCTAACGTTGGATGTGCCAAGGCAGTTTAGGGATTGGGCGAGACTGAGTTGTGGATTCTAGCATCGGTCGTGCCGAGGCAGTTTAGGGATCGGGCGAGATAGAGCTCATAGATCCTGGCATCGAGCGCAGCCGAGGCACTTTATGGATTGGGCAAGACGGAGCTCATGAATCCTGGCGTTGGGCGCAGCCAAGGCAGTTTAGGGATCGGGCGAGACAGAGCTTGTGAATCCTAGCGTTGGGCGCAACCGAGGCACTTTAGGGATTGGGCGAGATGGAGCTCGTGGATCCTAGCATCGGGCGCAGCCGAGGCAGTTTAGGGATCTTAAGCCCCCAAGCACCGCTGGGCTTTGGTAGGGGTCGGTTGATTTTTGTGTGTTACCCCATCTATGGTTTCTCGCAACTGGAGGGACCGAGCTAACGTCGCTTGCCTTAATGGATCAAGTGACGCGCTCGATGAGCTCGCTAACGGGCACGTTCGAGTGAAATCTGGGTCCGTCGTTCATGATGGGATCGGCATAGCCCTCATGTGACATTCCACTGCTCCTTAACCTATAACCCTACAGATGCCTAGGTCATTCCAGACATCGACCCGGGTGGCCCGCTAGCCTCCCCTCGATGGGGATTCTGTGGGTTTGGCTCGAGGTTAGGATCGAACGAGAAGGTTGAGATGACCCTGTCTACTTTGGGGCAGACTGGGCGAGGGCCGCTCGGGGTTCATCTGCATTTTCTCCCCTGGCTCTGTTTGACGTGAGGCGGCCTCGGGCCCTTCATGGGCTGGCCTTCAAACCCCGGTCGGTCGTTGGTCATGTTGAATGAGGCAATTGCCACTTCATGACACAACATAGAGCGTTGTGATGCATTTAACTGTACATGCGATGCCTTAGATGTATGGAATGAATGAATGCATGTATGAACGATTATATAAAGAAATAGTGGGGTTTGGTAATGTTACCTTGACGACTCGAGTGATGGGGTTTAAGGAGCTCTAATCAGAAATGTTCGATCGGGATCCACACTTGTCGTTCATGATGGAGTCGGCATGGCCCACATGGGGCGTCCCTCTGCTCCTCACCTATCTCTCGGTGTTTTGCCTGAGCCGTCCGATTGACTCAAGAAGCTCGATGGTCTCTCCTGGGCGGAGATCCCATAGTTGGGCCTTTCCAAGTCTCGCCTGGGAAGGCGGAGGGCCGCCTACGCGTGGTGGCATTTTGTTTCTCACGCTCGGCGTGTGGTAGTGGTGGGCCATACCCAGGCCATGTCCTATCTGACCAGGCACCATTTCATCGGGCAGGGTGCGTCCCTTCGGTCAGGGCGCGTCCTATTGTTTCCCATCCGCTTTGAATGGGGGAAGGGAGAGGGTTTTTCACCCCAATCCTTTGCCCTTCTTGAACTACTGCATCTCCTCCTTAAATAGGGGAAGGGAGAGGGAAAGGAGAACTCATAGACCCGTTCATGATTTTGGAGCGCAATGTCGAGCTGGAGGTCATCCAGCGTAGATGAGGTGGTGCTAGCCGCCTTCATTGAGAAGGGGCTACTGGCCGCCTTCACCAAGAAGGGGCTACTTTTGCCCAAGGAGGTGGTGCTGACCGCCTTCACTGAGAAGGGGCTGCTTCCATCGAAGGAGGTGGCGCACTAGAGGGTACTGCATGTCGCCGGCTTCATCACCGTCTATGAGGCTTTCATCGGGATGGAGCCGCATGTGGACTCCTTCTGGTGAATCTTCTCTAGGCGAGTCTTGTTGGAGGGGAAGATGCTTAGGACTATGCTGGTGGGGGGTTTCACCCTTGTAGCTGCTCAGGTTGGTCAGTTCATAAAGTTTGATGAGACATCCTTTAGCCATGGTGGCCATACTTCAGTGGGCAGCGTCCGTGTACAGGAGCTGCCTCAACTGCATGAGAAGGTTTAGAGCTCCATGCACTTCTGCTGAGCATCTATAGATGCGACGCCCTTGAGGTACCCATTGCGCTCGCCGAAGTTGAGGGAGTAGTGGTGGTTATGTCCGACGGCATGTGCCATGGGCAAACCCTAGGCGTTCGAGTTACCCAATTTTTTTAGGTCAAGTAGTTCGGGTAATAATAAATTCAGGTAATGGAAAACATTACTCAAATTCTGTTGGGTTATGAGGATGCTACGCTAGCTGGAAAACAAAAATTTCGACCTCATAAACTAGGATCTGCTGCTAGTTATAGATCATGGGATTACCACTAGACGCGCAGGTGTAGCGGAAGTGACTCGATGTAGTCGAACGCGTCATAGCAGTGCTGTGCAGTTGCAAGGTCGTCCGTCCATCTGTCCCCTTCATGCGGTTTGTCCTTGTGCTCCAGATGCAGCACCTCCAAGGTATCCACACATACAGGGAGGAAGCGTTGTGCCTCCAGACTGCTAGGTCTGCAAAGAGCAGTAGGCACGGGCATAGGATGGGCGGCGACGGCTGCCAAAAGGCATGGATTGCTTAGCCCCGTTGCCTACCCCACATATTTATAGGTGTCCCTAATGAGCTCTTGAGTTGGACGCCCATTAGTAACCCTAAGCCTTGTCTAACTCGGATCCAATCCGAATTAGGCTTCTAGCCCCTTAAGCGTGCGACCCTATGGGTTCACGCACACATAGACATGGCCCGAGTACTCCTACTCGGCCATTAGTTGATAGCAGCCTCTAGCAAGGCATGTCAACTCCTATGTGTACGCAAAGATCATATCAGACGAACCACCACAAAACCACATACTTGTTATTCCCTTGCCTCACGATATTTGGTCCAACTCATAGGTTAACACTTAACCCAAGCACGACCATGCATTTCTTGATCTAATCATTAGAGTCATCCAGTGATATCTCTCTCATATAGAGAGGGGCAAATTCCATCTTGATTGTCTATGTCTCATGGCATGTTTCCCGACAAACCCGAAAACCACCTTTATAACTACCCTGTTACGGAGTAGCATTTGATAGTCTCTGAGTAGGTCATTTCACATCTTGAATACATACAACAATCTCAGGTCTAAGGACATAACGTACATGATGTGAATAGAGATAATAACAACATCTCATGTTGGGTCAGTCCAGCCCCATGTCATACATGTTCCCACATTATTAGTTTAACATCTCCATGTCTATGACTTGTGAAATATAGTCATCAACTAATAATGTGCTGATCCATTATTCATGTGTGTCCTCACATGAACTCTGACCAGGGACAACATTAGAATAACCATTTGAGTAAAAGAGTTTCACAAACAATTCACATAATTGTTAATCGATATAGGTTGTCTTTAATGGAAATTTAATGAACTCATAATATATCATGGATACAAGGCAATATAATCATCTCTATGATTATCTCTAGGGCATACTCCCAACAAATTCAGCCTCAAAAAACCACTACCTGAAATTTTCGGGTACCCGATAATTCAGGTTCGGGTTCGGGTATTCCCGAACTACCCGATATTCAGAAAACCCAGCATTTGTACAGAATTTCAGCATCACTCAGTTAATCAGTTTTTTCCAAGTTTCTAGCATTTCATAAAGAAAAATTTATAAGCAAAGCTTCAGCTAGCAAATACCAAAGTACTAACAATACCAGATAGCATAAGACCATAAGTTCACACTTTAGAATTATAGAAATGTTAAAAATAGAGTCACAACACAATGTCACATAAATATTACAGAGAGACAATCACACAGTATCGCTTGAAGCACTGAACCATTTCAAATTAGAAATAGAAGAGGAAATAGGAAAGACTGGAGGTAGGGCTCTTTGTTCTTGTTGCTCTTTGCATATCTTCCTTTCCTCAGGTCAACACAGAGTTCTACATACTTCATAATGATCCATTTCAGTAAAACGGTTATCATATTTTAGTACCTTTCAAGTTCAAATTTTAGAGAGACAGATGCTGCTGGCTGCTGCTTTGTGTTGCTTGTGACTTGGAAGCAGATTCCTGCTCTTTGTTTTTCCTTTGCCACCATATTCTTCTATCAACTCTACAATCAATGGAATTCAACCATCAAGCAGTGAATAATTGCATATTGGACACTGTAAAGTGTAAAGACACAAATAAAATATTGTACCTTTTTCCATTATGGCCAATTCCTCTGCACTCTCTTTGATATCAGTAGGAGCAGACCTTCTCAGCCAATCTTGTGTATAGACCAGAGCCTCTAGCATGAATGGAGTAAGAGAGGTACGAAAGTCATCTAAGATCCACCCACTTGTGCTAAAAACAGACTCTGAAGCTACTGTTGTGATGGGTATAGCAAGCACATCACGGGCCATGTGAGCCAAAACTAGAAACCTACTTGAACTGACTTTCCACCAACAAAGAATGTCAATCTTCTTTTCTATGTCTTCAGTTTCTTTAGCTAGGTATTTCTCAAGTTCAGATTTGGTACCGCTAGTAGAACAATTGCTCATCTTCATCTTCTTGGTGATTTTTTCTTTAAGCATGCTTGCTGTACCATCCTTACATTAATTGCTATCAGTTACTTCAGTTGTTTCTTCACTTGCAGCATACATATTCTTGTATTCTACAAACAATTCTTGCACACAAGTGTTAATAGCTGCCCAAACAATCTGTCCTCTTTCCTCGCCAAATATCTCTTCAACGGTCATCTTTGTGTATAAAGATACTTTGTACCTTGGATCAAGAAAAGCAGCCACAAAGATCAATAAATTGATGTTCTCCTTCTCCTTCTCCTTCCCCCTACCCCTGCTCCTCCCCTTCTCCATCTCTTGCTCCTATTGCTATCCACTGTCTTTCTCCTTGTTGGTGTGCCAAAGTCCCCAATATTTATCAAACTTGTCTTTCATTTTCTTGCCCATTGATTTTTGCAAATCATCTTCACTGCTCAACCAAGCTTGAATCAACAAAGCTACTTCTCCAATCTCATGAAAAAATGTGTTGGAAGTGACATGGAGACTACCAGAAATACGGACAGTAAGATCATAGAAATATTGTAGAAATTCAACCATCTTCTTGGCATTGTGCCAATCATCTTCATCGGGATGCCCAACACCATCCCTTGCCTCTGAAAGGTCAATAACATAATTAGTGTCATCTTCACCTAACTTCATGAATACCTTCTCATACACAATTGCAGCCTTCAACATCAAATATGTGTAATTCCATCTTGTTGGAACATCAAGTTTCAAAAATGCTTTGCTGCCCACCTTCTCTTCCTCAGCAATTTCTTTAAACTTGACCAATCTTGAAGTCCCATTCTTTATATATCTAACAACAGCCCTCACACGCTTCACAGAGAGGTCAACTTCTTGCAATCCATCTTTTACTATAAGATTAACAATGTGGGCAGCACACCTCATATGCAAATACTTGCCTTGGGCTATGTTGGTTTTCTGCAACTTAGTTCTCAAGTAATCAACACCACTGTCATTGGAACTTGCATTATCCACTGTTACAATCAATACTCTTTCCAAACTCTATTCAGCCAAGCATTTCACCAAGTTTTCCCAATATCCTCTCCCTTGTGCCCTTTTACCATGAAAAAACTAATTACTTTCTTATGCAAATTCCAGTTTCCATCAATGAAACTTGCAGTGATAGTCATATATCCATCTTGGATCTGAGAAGTCTAGCAATCAGTTGTCAGACAAACTCTTTGATAAGAATCTTTGAAGAACTTCTTCAGCTTGGCTTTCTCTTGAAAATAGAGACATACAGTGTCCCTTGTCAAAGTTCGTCTAGATGGGGGTTGGAAACGTGGGCATGCTTTGGACATAAATCTTCTAAAGCTGGTCTTCTCACCAAATCCAAAGGGTTGCTCATTTTCTATTACCATCTCAGCAAAGGCTTCTCAAAGTTTCTCTTGATCAAACCTCCAAGTAGCAGGAGCATCCCCTATAGTTGCTTGAAGTGTGCCTTGCTTTAGGTCCTTGTTGAGAACATGAGGATTGCGCTTGCAAGTAGCAAAGTGTTTCTTCAATGCCGATGTCCCATGTCCTCTTGTGTCGGCCTTGAGCTCACGATGGCAATATTTGCACTTTCCAGCCCTCAAAACCCCTTTATCATCTTTAATCTTGATGAAATGCTCCCACATCTCTAACCTTGGTGCCATCTCCTTTCTTGCTGGTCCTTCCTTATCCTTTTCTAGGTCAATGACAACATGCTCACTACCTTGATTTTCTCCTAGCTCTACATTGTGTGATGGTTGACCTGCTTCTATTGCCATTGCTTGAGTTTCCTGGCTACCATCAAACTGTGTTCTAGTACCCAATGACTCTATATCCATAATATCATTAGGTTCTGGCATCTACAAACAAAAGAGCAATACAATCACTAACTTTAGCGTTGTACAATCAAATGAATAATCAAAGAGGTAGGGAATCAGTAGTAAGCTAGTAACACATAACAAATCATCCTGATACTGGGTTCATGCTGTTACACATAATCAAATGGTGAGCTCATCTTTAATCAAAGAGGTAGCGTTGTAGCAGTAACAAATCACTAACTTTAGCACTGACTTCATGCTGTCTAGTTAGAATCATCCTAATAAAGTAAGAATCATCAGAAACCACTGATTCTACAATACAATCACTATAGCACAATTAGAATCATGCTACAGGTAGGTAGGGAATAAGGGCATACATTGCATGATTCCTCGGAGCTGGCCAGCTGGATGCCGTCGGAGTTGGGCGGTGGTGCACCGGTGTGGCCACTTGCCAGTGTGGGAGCTCGACCGCGTGGGGGCTCGAGCACAGCAGTACAGCATCGGGGTCGATCCTACCTAGCACAGGAGTACAACACCAGGGTAGTAGAGGTGGGACGATGGACAGCCACAAGTCGATCCTGCCTGGCGGTCGTGGAGGTAGGAGGTGGCACATCGAGCCTAGCGGTCATGTGGCAACGGCATCGGGGACGGGACGATGTCGGTATTAGGGACGGGGCAGGGCTTGGTGCTCGAGGCTTGGGGCATGGGGCTTGGCCACGCAGGTAGCGTTGGGGTGTCGGGGGCTCAGGGCCACGTGGTCATGGTGTCGGCATCGGTGTCGGGGGCTTAGGGCATGGGGCTCAGCAAGTCAGCGGTTGCTAGGGTTCAGAGGGGAGTGGGATTTGGGGTTGGGGGTGCGGCGGTCTGGCTGTCTAGGCCTCTAGGGTGGGGGAGTCAGGGTCAGCTAAACTGCTAAAGCAAGGCACACTATGGCAGCTGGCCTCTGGGCCTCTAGGGCCTGGGGGAGTCAAGGGGAGTCGAGTGGAGACTGTGGACTTGCTGGGCTACAATGCACCAATGCCTTATAGTGCTAGTCCATGGGCTCTAAAAATATCGGGTAATATGGGTAAATCGGGTACCAGGCGGTGTTACCCGAATTTCCCGAACTAATTTTAGATATCTGGAATCACTATCCAAAATTATAACCGGGTAGATCGGGTTCAGGTAGTTCGGGTACGGGTTCGGGTATTGGGTAGCGGGTAATTTGCCTAGGGTTACTGTGGGCTCACCTTTGGCATCAGTTGATGCCGCCGAGCGGCCATAGTAGCATTTGGAGTAGAAGTAGTCAGCAAATGTAATCGTTAAGTTCATGGGGGAGCCCCGTGTGAATAGTTTTTGTATCAATGAATACATTAGTTCTGGTTTGTGACAGAATCACTATCTGTTCCTTGTTTTTTATCCTAGCATAGCTTTGTTTTTATCCTTTCTTTTTTGCACCTGCCCATTCGTTCTGTAGGCTACAACTTTAAGAACCTAGGCGTGGCCCGTGAGGCTCGGCTGGTCGTAACCGTAGATTATGGTAGGGTGCACTCGGTCGGGAGCAAAAACAAAGTCACATAGGGTAATCAAAAAGGAATGGAATGCCCTTTTACTCGGGCAACGCCCCTTTGTTCGGATGGAAAGTTTTTACCATGTGATAGTAAAAAAGAGAGGTATTATTTAGTACTATACCCTCATGGAGCCCCCGAGCGACCCAGGCTAAAAGTGTTCATGCTAGGGCGCTTTATAGGAGCAAGTGTTGAATAAAAGCGGTAAGACTGGATTTAGGGGAAAAATGATGTAGCAGTTTAATGTTCCAAGTGTTGGTGAGAACGTTGTTGTTGTTGTCCTTCAATCGGTAGGCACCCGATCGGATCACTTCAGTCACTGTATAGGGACCTTCCCATGGTGGAGAGAGTTTGTGTTTCTCCTTTGTTGATTGGGTCCTCCAGAGTATGAGATCACCAACTTCGAGGATCCTCCCCCTGATCTTTCTTTTGTGGTACCTATGGAGAGTTTGCTGGTAGCGAGTGGAGCAGATGATGGTCATCTCATGGGTCTCCTTGGGCAGGTCGACTGCGTCTTGCTAAGCCTTCATGGCTCGATCATGGTTGAAAGCCTTCACTCTTAGGGCGCCATGGTCGAGGTCGGAGGGCAGCACTGCTTCACATAGGGTAGGTCGACTACGTCTTGCTGAGCCTCCATGGCTCCAGAGGATCACTAGGACCTCTACAATGCATCGCCTGACATACTTGTTGAGTCAGTCGAAGATGCGTGGCTTAAGTCCTTCGAGGACCATGGCATTGACATGCTCGACCTGACCATTAGTACGTGAATGTCTGACTGAGGCCTAGTCGATCCTAATGCCGTATCCATAACTGAAGTCTAGGAACATCTTTCTAGTGAAGTTAGTCCCGTGGTCAGTGATGATACAGTTAGGAACGCCAAACCCATAGATGATTTCGAGGAAGAATTTGACTGCCTCTTCTAAGCAGATGTTGGTGATGGGCTTGACCTCTATCCACTTGATGAACTTGTCGACCACTACGAGCAGGTGAGTGAAGCTGCTCGGGCCCTTTTTGAGGGGACCTACCATGTCGAGGCCCTAGACCACAAATGGCCAAGTGATGGAGATGGTTTGAAGCTCTTATGTCGGCAAATGAGTTTGACGAGCATAGAATTGGCATCCCTCGCACCTACAAACGACCTCCTCTGCATCTCGTAGTGCGGTGAGCCAGTAAAAACCTTGGTGAAAGGCTTTTCTAACCAGCAACCTTGGGGCCACGTGATGTCCATAGATCCCAGCATGGACCTTGAGAAGGAGCTGCTTCCCCTAGTTGGTAGGGATGCACTTCATGAGCACCCCCGATGGACTCTATTTGTAGAGTTCATCACCAAGCACGATGAAGGTCTTGGCGCATCGAGCGATTCATCGAGCTTTAGTCCTTTCGGGTGGGAAAGCCTCCTCGAGGAGGTAGGCGAGTAGCAACGCTCACCAGTCGGCTTGATCGAGTGCCAACATGGCAATGTCGGTCGGTGACATCATCATGGAGGCACTAGGGTTGGAGCCCCCGAGTGTCGGCTTAGCGTTAGAGTCAGAGCCCCCGGGCACCGACTTGGCGTGGGGGTGTGTCTGGATCGGACCTTCCAGAATGGTGGCAGATGGCTCATGGAGATCATTGATGAAGATCCCACTCGGAGACGGATCCCTCCCGATGGCCAATTTTGTGAGAAAATCGATGGCATCGTTGTCCTTTCAGGGGACATGATGCAGCTCGATCCCCTAGAATCTATCCTTGAGCTTACGCACCTCCTGGTAGTATGCTACCATAAGGGGGGGTTTGCAGAAGGACTCCTTCATGACTTTGTCAACGACCAACTCCGAGTCATCATGGACATAGAGTCATGTAGCACCAAGCTTGATGGCGATACACAGCTCATTGATGAGGGCCTCGTATTCCATGGTGTTGTTTGAGGCTAAGAAATGAAGGTGGATGGCATAGCGGAGCCTGCTCCTATCTGGGGAGATTATAACCACTCTAGCCCCTAAGCCGGGTGCCATTATGGACCCGTCAAAGTACATTGTCCAGTACTCGTGGGTGACGTTTCAGGTTGGTAGCTGGACCTCCATCCATTTAGCGACAAAATCCATGAGAGCCTAAGATTTAATAGTGGTACGGGGGATATACCTGATGTCATGGCCCATGAGTTCGAGTGCCCACTTGAAGATCCGTCCCACGGCATTGCGGTTGCGGACGATGTCTCTGAGTGGGTATGAAGTGATGACTATGACTCCGTGGTCGGTGAAGTAGTGCAGAAGCTTCTAGGTCACCATTAGCACGGCATATAGGAGCTTCTGTACCTAGGGGTACCAGACCTTAGGGTCGGTGAATACCTCCTCAGGAAAGTATATGGGTCGTTGGACCTTAAGGTGGTGTCCTGGCTCCTCCCTTTTGATGACTAGGGCGGTGCTCACCATATGGTTGCTTGCTGCGACATAGAGGAGGAGGGGTTCTCCCTGTCTGGGAGTGACAAGCATTGGGGCCAATGTCAGTGATGCTTTGAGGCTCTCTAGAGCTTGCTGATCTTCCTTAGTCCAGATGAAGCCATCTGTCTTTTTGAGGAGCTTGTGGAGTGGCATCTCCCATTCACCGAGCTGGGAGATGAATTGGCTCAGGGCGGCCAGACGGCCGATGAGCCTTTGTACACCCTTGACATTGCGTATAGGGCCCATGTTAGAGATGGTTGTGATCTTTTTGGGGTTGGCCTCGATGCCACGCTCGGACACAATGTATCCAAGCAGCTTCCCTTTCGGAACCTCGAAAATACATTTCTTAGGATTCAATTTGATATTGAACCTTTGGAGGTTCACGAACGTTGCGGCCAAGTTTACGATCAGGTCGCAAGCTTGAGCCGTTTTGACCACTATGTCATCAACATAAACAGTGATTGTTGGTTTCGACCGCTCGGCTTGATCAGGCTGATCGAGCGGGTCAATTTGGTTAGCGAAGCATTGCTGCATGCACCTTTGGTAGGTGGCGCCAGCGTTCTTCAAACCGAAAGGCATGGTTACATAATAGTACAAACCATATGGGGTGATGAATGAGGTTGTGACTTGATTAGACTCTTTCATCGCAATCTGGTGATAGCCTGAGTTGGCATCCAGAAAGAAGAGGATCTCGCACCCCGAGGTGGAGTCAACTATCTGGTCTATGTGTGGTAAAAGAAAGTGATCCTTTGGACATGCTTTGTTGAGGCCAATATAATCAACGCATATTCTCCATTTCCTGGTCTTTTTTTTAACAAGAACAGGATTGGCAAGCCAATCGGAGTGGAATACCTCTATGATGAATCCGGCTGCTAGGAGTTTGGCGATCTCTTCACCTATGGCCCAACGCCTCTTATCGTTGAAGCGACACAGGCGCTGCTTGGAGGGCTTTGAGCCTAGGATGAGGCCAAGCATGTGCTCGGCAACCTCCCGCTGTATGCCCGACATGTCAGAAGGCTTCCATGCGAAGACATCATGATTGGCCCACAGGAAGTCGACGCGCTCGCATTCCTATTTGGTTAGGAGCTGGGTCCCAATTCACACCATCTTGATAGGGTCAGTGGGGTCGATTCCCACTGCCTTGGTTTCCTCAAGTGGGTGGAAGGCCGTTGAGGAGGTTGGTTTGTTGTAGTCTAGGACTACTAGGGTCAACGACTCCCTAAGCCGTGGGAGCTTGGATGAGTTAATGATGGCAGTGGCAAGAAATGCTCGCGGTTGCACATGAAGGTGTGCGAGAAGGTGCTGCCTACGGTGATGACGCCGTTCGGTCCTAGCATCTTCATCTTGATGTAGGTGTAGTTGGGGATTGCCATGAATTTGGCATAGCATGGCCGACCCAAGATGGCATGGTAGGACCCTGGGAAGTCCACCACTTTAAAGGTGAGGACCTCTGAGCGGAAGTTGCCCCGGTTGCCAAATGTGACGGGTAGGTCGATCTACCCGAGCGGGTATGCCTATGCTCCTAGGATCATGCCATGGAAGGGAGAGCCCGTTGGGCGGAGTTCTAACCAGGGGATGCACATGGCATCGAGGGTGTCGACGTAGAGGATGTTGAGGCTGTTGCCTCCGTCCATCAGCACCTTGGTGAGGCGCTTCTTGTGGACGATGGGGTCAACGATGAGCGGGTAGCGTCCTGGTCTGGTGACGTGGGTGGGATGGTCGCTCTGATTGAAGGTGATTGGAGATTCTGACCACCTAAGGATGGAGGGGACGGCCATCTCGGTGACACATGCCTCTTTGTAGCATACCTTATGCTGGTGCTTGGAGTAGATGGTGTCGGATCCCCTGAAGATCATGATGCATTCCTCAGGATCAGGGAAGTTGTCCCCTTTCTTGCCAGCCACGCCTCCTTTCTTGGCTGCCACCTCCTTATTTTGGCCCATCGGCCTATCACAGGAAACGTTTGAGGAGCTCGCAGTCCTTGTAGAGGTGTTTGACAGGGTAGGCATGGTTGGTGCACGAGCTATCCATGAGCTAGTTGAAGTGGTCAGGTAGGCCCTGCTAGGGCTCCTTGCTTGTGCGATCAGCTACGATGACCAACGTGGTGTTGGCCGGTCAGTGCAGATCTTTTTTGTTCTTTTTGCCCCTCTATGTGGAGGGGCCCTCATCTTGGCCCTCGCGCTTGGCCTTGCCTTTGTCCCAGCCTCCATTGAAGACCACTCTGACTGCCTCCTTGTGGGAGGCGTGGTTTGTGGTGACGTCGAGCAGGTCATGGGTGGTATGGGGCTTCAGGTAGCCAAGCTTATGGATTAGGGACTCACATGTTGTTCCGAAGAGGAATGCACTAATGATGTCCATGTCGACAACATAAGGGAGGGAGTTGCATCGTTGGGAGAACCTATAGATGTAATCCCATAGGGACTTGCTGGGCTCTTGCTGGCAGCTCTTGAGGTCCTAGGAGTTACCATAGCGGACATACATCCCCTAGAAATTTCTGACAAAGACCCTCTTGAGGTTCGCCTAGTCGCAGATGCTGTCTTGCGGTAGGAATTCAAGCCATGCCCGAACATGTTCCCCGACGCAGATGGGGAGATATTGAATGATGAACTAGTCATCATCCAACCCTCCAGCTCGATAGGCGAACCAGAAATCTTCAAGCCATATATCGGGGTTCGTCTCCCCGATGTACTTGATGATGTTGGTGGGTAGTCAGAAGCATGGTGAGAACGACGCTCTCTAGATGCGTCGACCGATGGCCCATGGTCCTGGGCCTTCTGGGTTGGGACTCCCATCATCTAGACGGTGATCATTCCTAGGGCGTGTTTCACCACTCCCCTCGATGGTCCAGCCGAGACCCATGTCACCTGCCCGCACCGCCGCCCGATAGACGTCATCATCATGCCGGGCCTGATGCCGATTGCTGATGATGCTGTGAGCATCTTAGTTTGGACCAAGCCATTTGCGTACCAGTGGTTGGTGTGGAGCAGGTACCAGGTCAGACCGTGGCGTAGCTATGGCCTCCTTTGCCACGCTTGGCGGTTGTAGTGGTGAACGGATGGAGCAATCTATCTAGTGTGTCCCTACTCCCCTAGTGGGGAGAGAGGCCGCAAGTTGGAGTCATGATGCGGAGCTCTCTGCCTGCTGAATGGCGGTGGCTTCCACCAGTGCCCAGAGGTTCCAGTGGACCACCCACTCCTGGGGGTCGATGGGCTTGGGAACACCGCGCAGAAGCATTGCCACAGCGGCGATGTTCTGGCTAGCCTGAGCGAACTATGGGGGGTCATTCCCCTCGCCCATGATGTCACATTGGACCTAGCGGGCGTGACCCCAGGCGCCGCTCGCCGAGTTACACACATGGGGTGCAACGTGCTGCACTGAGCGTGTCGACGCAGGTGATGGCTAGTTCTGCCGCCGTTGTCATAGCTCCTCAGTGTGCTCTTGTGCGAGCATGAGGGCCCCCGCATGAGGATCCGGAGGGGTGTGAGTCTATAAGGACTCTGCTATCACCGGCGGTTGTCCTAGAGCATCCATCATAGCACACTCCTAGGATGAACAGTGCTAGGTACCACATCACTGATGCTGGAGCCATCACTCTCAACCTCATCATCTAGGAGTTCGTGGAAAGTGGTGGGAGCATAGCTTGCCATTCCCACGAAGTTAGATGTGATAGGGGCCAGCGCCAGCATCCTTTAGAGCCCCCAAGCATATGTGTCCATGGGGGATGCTAGGCCATAGGGGAACCGGTCATATGGTGGTTGTGGTGCGGACAATGCGGTCCCTCTAGATAATTGGCGGAAGATAGTAAATAGCGAGTAAATAACATCATGTACATTACTCATAGCGGGGTTTGAGTAGAGAGTTTGCTCGGAATGAAGCGTAGGTGCCTCGTCGTTGAAGATGTCATGTGTCCCGGAGCCGATGGAGGGCGTCCCTCCGATGGGTGCCGGAAGAAGTGCCACCTCATGGAGGTGTAGTACATCGAGCTAGTTGGCGATGAAGTCTAGGCTTCCGAAAAGGAAGACTTGGGATGGCTCGAAGACGAGTGGAACCCACATCCCATCAGGTGGGAGTGCGGGAAAATCCAGCAAGCCAAAGTGAGTCGTATCGCTCGAGCCTGCCATGGCGTAGATGGCGAAAAAGTGGGCCATCCGATGACCAAATGTGTGAACGTACAGCGTCTTCCCCATGGACGGCGCCAATTGTCGGTGCAGAAAGTGACGAACACGTAAATATTTGTAGTTTTGTTGTACGTTGTGATCGAAGGTGGCCTAGCACTCAATGACACAGAGATTATACTAGTTCAGGCAACGTGCCCTATGTCCAGTTTGAGTCGGTCGATGACTTTATTCCTAAGCCCAAGTGCTCAAAGTTTGCTGTTAGGTTACAAATAGAAGGGAGAAAGATGGGGGGTACAAGAGGTTCGATCGGACTCCGGTCTAAAGGGCCGAGAGTGATAGGAGCTCCGCTATGTGTTAAGTGTTTGAGCGTGCACTCTGTGTAGCTTTAGAGTGTCTAAAGCTACAGAGGGTGAATCAATGTAAGTGAACTGAGGAATCTCCCTGTTGGGAGAGAGTGCATCCCCTTTTATAGATGAAGGAGATGGCCATACAAGCATGAGAGAGAGAGAGTACGTATGCTACTAAGTCTTCTTACCCACGCCGTCAGGTACAAGATGATGGTAGGCGCCCATAACACTATTGTGGTCAGACACATGTGGGCTATTTTACCGTATTCACCATGTATGGTAGATGACGGTGCCCACAACACTATTGATGTACAGAGGGATATGCGGGGAGCCTTACCGTGTTTGTCTGGTATGGGAGTTGATGGTGCCCACAACACTATAGGGCAAATGTTGGTGCCCACAACACTACTTGGGTTCTAGCATGCCCTAGAATGTTGCAGGGCACCCTTCTGATATGTCCTATCGGTTACTATCTTGTAGGTGTGCAGGGTACGGTCCTCGGTATTGCGGTCGAGTGCCCTGCCTTACTTGCTCCATCTATTTCCTGGTCCTCACTGAGCGGACGTCCCCGGTTGGTTGGTTCTAATCGGCTCTGGCTACGCCAGTCAGAGAAGAGCTATAAGCAGGGGTTTGGTGCATCTCCAGTCAGAGACGCGGGTCGAAGTTGGAGGTGGTGTCTGGCCAGTCCTTCCGGTCAGAGAGGCAGGCTAGAGTCATAAGCGAGCGTTGTTCCTCCTTGGTCAGGCTTTCTAGTCAGAGATTGGATCGCCTTTCTGGCCTATCATTTAGATATTTAGGCCAGCCCAGGAGTTGCGCGTCATTCGCAACATCGTCTGCTGGGTTGAGCCTTTGCTAGGAAGCTGGTCCATGAGGGACCTCGGGTTTATGAACCTGACATGTCTTAAGTCATTTTTTTACATTTGAGTAAATTTATACAAAAGAGCACAAATGTTTATGACAACAAATGAGCATACCGTGAAAGGATATTTTAGGGTGTTAATGAATCTAGTTAGTATTTTGGAGGGCCATCAGCCACATTAAGTCATCCTTGACAAGAGAAATGAGGAGCCCACTGGGCCACAAAAACCTAATAGACATTATCTGTTTGAGGTGCAACCAGGTAGGCGGGAACCGATCACAGCCTGTGGAATGTGGATCAATGATCAAGCATACGGGCCGCTATGTGTCACACATTGGCCCATCAATATTACTAGGCATCAGCATCAAACAAGTTCATCATTGTGCAATTTCCAAATCTCTACTATAAGGGACCAATCAAAACTATACTAGGTCCCCCAAAAAAGTCCCCCACTAAGAGACTACAACCATTAGGCACCAACGAAATTATACCCAGGATTACCGCATCATTAAAATCTATGGCTCCTAATCCTTTCTCACAGGCTTCAACTTGATCCGATGGCCAATGTTATTTGGATCTCCTCCACCCAGGCTTCAACGCACGCCTCACACATCCCACAGTCTATGGTAAAATGGAAACCAATGGAAGTCAATCAAGGCAAATATGGAAGTCAGTCAAGATAAATAGGAAGGAGGGATCCATGACTCCGATCAAGGCAATTTCCAAAATTATCATTATAATGGAAAAACCCATGCCGAGCCCGGCCCCATCTGACGCACCCCTTCCAAAACTCTCCGTTCCATTCTGGTATTGCATCAATAAGGAATGGCGACAGACCTGCCAACATACCCACTCACATGTTTCCGTCAAGAACACGTGGGACCTAGTTTGGTGACCCCACACGTCAAAAGGAGTAGTGGAAACCTGGAAAGGTCTACCCCTTTCTTCTCATAAAATACCAACGGCAGACAAGGAAGCAAAATGGGTCACTTACAGTCTGGGCCCATAGAGAGGAGATCGATAAAGAGGTTTCGCACATTTGGTTTTGTCTATTTTTTTAAAAAATAGAAGAAATATCCGGTTTCATTCTCCAAAGAGAGGAGTTAGACCACTGTGTTACAAAAGTAACACACTACATGCCCTGACCAAGTTTATAAAATAAATGAACCGACTTGACACGTGATTATGAAAATAAAAAGGCCATTATGAAATAGAACACGCAAGCTAGAGACAATTAGTTTTGTTCTAATTTTTAGATATATAGCTTTTGCTATGCACCTAAATATACATTATGTCTATATACATAGTAAAAACTACTTCCTCCATTCCAAATTAACTAATTTGTTATGTATTTCTTCTACAACTAAAAAGAATAAAGTATGGACACCATTTTGGTGCGACAATTGTCTTGGTTCGTCCGTCTACCACCCTATGCGATCGATCCCACCTCCCACGCTGTCCAATGGGCGAGCGAGAAAAGGAAAGGCACGATAGAAAAAGAAACTGTCATCCCTGCGATCTCCGCCTGCTTTGAAGGAAACAAATTGATCACCTGAGGCCATATGCATGGAAGGAAACAATAATCATGCATGGAAGGAAACAATAATCATGCATGGAAGAAAACAATAATCATGCATGAAATAATACTCATGCATGAAAGGAAACAATAATCATGCATGGAACAAAACATCAGTGGTGACAAATAAAAGATGTGCATGTTATACATGGTGAGACTGGTGAACCTTCTGCAATTTCCTAAACGAATATTCCCACCATTATTATATAGATCCATTCCCCTGTATTTTTTCATGCTCTCATTAGCATATAATATGAAAGTATTATTGTGTTCATCACCACTTTCAGTTGACTACTCCCATTAGCATATACTTCCTCTACCCCAAAATATAAGTCGTTATGGGATGCGTGCAGGTCAAACTTTCTCAACTTTGACTAGGTTTATAAAAAATACGTACAACATCTATATCTCCAAATAAGTTTATTATGAAAATATATTCAATGTTCTATGTAATGATACTAATTATGTATTATAAATATTAATATTCTTTTATATATAATTGGTCGAAGTTAAAAAAAAGTTAACTTCTCGGGAAGCGAGAATGAATTCTATTTTGGGACAGAGGGAGTATATGAAAGCAGTGTTGAAAATATTTTAACAATCAAGTTCGTCTCTGTCAGATTGATAAGCTTAGATATCATAATGGTATCAAAAATTTCGACTCTCATGGACACCCTCATAGATTAGTGCAAAGCATCCCAATCCTACAGCATACATAAATGACAACTTAAAGTTCTGATATTTTCAAAGGGTGGACAATAAAGATCATCTTAGACGTTCTGGCATTAGAGTATATACGTGCAGACATATAGGCATGGTGGTGCAAGTGAGTAACCAGCAGGAGTCGAGAGTCAGGGGTGTTTGGATCCTAGGACTAAACTTTAGTCCCTGTCACATTAAATTTTTAGATATCAATTAGGAGGACTAAATATGAGCTAATTATAAAACTAATTATATAAGTTGTGGCTAATTCGCTTGTCAGCACCGTGTACAGGATGGTATAGAGATGTGGTGGAACTTATCGTGGATTTGTTGGCGCACGAAAAAATGGATATCGGAAATCTTTTCTTGCCAGTATAAAAATGATCTTAGCCGCATCACGAAAAGATCTACACAATAGAGTTTGTGAGCCGTGACGCCACGCTCTCTGTGGCTGTGTAAATTTCACAAACTTAGCTTTTTGGATTAAATGTCACTTTAACGTCGGTCATATACTTTTACAGTATTGTTATCTTATTGTGCGATCTATGTGTTTTTAGTACAAAAGTTTAGCTGTCCCGTAGCAACGCACGGGCACGAACCTATTTGCATATATACTCGAACCTGTGTGTACATGATTATATGAAGATGCAGCGGAACTTATTCATGGATTTATTGGCGCATGAAAGAAATATATATCGTAGAATTCTTTTTGCCGATATAAAATATTATCTTAACCGTATCACGAAAAAGTCTATACAGTAGAGTTTATGAGCCTACGATGTCGCGCTCTCTGTGATTGTGTTAATTTCATGAACTTTGCTTTTTGAATTAAATGTCACTTTGACGTCGGTATTTAATTTAACAGGATTGTTATCTTATCGTGCGATCCGTGTGTTTTTAATATAAAAAATTTAGTTGTCCCGTAGCAACGCACAGGCACACTACCTAGTCAATGGAAGTTTCTGGCTTGTTGTCCAAATATGTAATCTGCTTGTAGATCATAACCACACACAAAAATTGAGTACCATGCATATTGCTTAGCGTGTACGGAGTAGTATATACCACGATAATGTTTCATATCCAAATTTGGTATACTATATTATCATTATTACCAATAGACATTGAATCTTATTATTTGGTTTTTTTTGAAAACTAGTATAGTGCCCGTGCTAACGCAACGGCTTCTTTTCAGGGATGCACATAAAAACAACGAAACGATGATATTTTTCTTCATAGTTTAAGTTTCACGCAATTGTATGACCATGTATATAATCCGAAAAACACTCATGCATAACAAAGCCTAATAAGTCAAACATACACATGTTTATTGCTCGTGCTAACGCTATGGCTACATTCATACATACACATGTTCCACCTGGGGACAGCTGCCGCCACCACAGGATGGGAGACCACCAACCGCCGCGCGCGCCCCCACTCAGCCTCGCCGGAGCCGCGAAGCGCCTCACTCTGCCATGCTAGCCGGTCACTGGCTTGCCGTAGCCTCACCCAGCCGGCTGCTAGGTGGCCACGACCGCAGCATTCCTCGCCCTTGTCTTCCAGCCACGCCGCCATCAACCACATGTATCACAGTAGTCTTTTGAAGTGTATAGGGCAACAGTGTAACGTAGCACACACATAGCAAGTGGATACATTAGATATTTTTGGGATGACATCAAACTATGAAAGGGCCTCAATAAATCATTAAGCATCATGTGTTAATTTTGGCTCTATGTGTCTATTTTCTGTTTTTTTCTGGTATGGACAAAGTGCTTTTGTATGAAGCAAATTATTATATCACTGAAAGAGGCAAACTCTATGTCAATAAAATCATGAGACGATGGCCTAGAAATACTTACCTTTCCTTTGCTTCCACAAATCAGTGGCCACATGCATGACTGCGCCAGAAGATATGTTACAGAACATTAAAGGGTCAGCTAAGTCAGCATAATAATAAATTAGAATGTAAAAAAAAAGAAGTATAACTTTTTGCATGATGAAAGAGGTGACAAATAACACCAATCAATTAATGGCCACAGCTCTATCTATGAAAATTGTCAGCATTTTAATATGCTGACTATAGAAGAAGGATAAAGAGGTGGCCTACAAATAATTACATTTCCTTTGCTTGCACATATCAGTGGCCACATGCATGACTGCACCAGAAGAAATGTAACAGAACATTAAAGGGGTTAGGTAAGTCAGCATAATAAATTACAATGTAAAAATAAAAAGAAGTTTTAGTTTTTGCATGATGACCAACAATAATAACTTTGAATATTTCTAGACATTAGAAAATAATAGAACATAACACTTGTTGGGTTAATAAACCTGGGGTCCCCAATGGACCCGCTTTCCTGCAAAAAACTCGGCCCCAGCAGATGACGTTGCGACAACGCGCACCTCCTGGGTCGGCCTAGATACATAATGACAGGCCAGGGCAACGATCCAGTCTCCGACCAGAAGGCCCTGGCTGTAAGGTCGAGATGGCGACTAGAGGGGGGTGAATAGTCGTTTCTAAATTTAATCGCGTCGGCTAACCGAAACAAATGGGAATTAAAACAATTCAGTCTAGCCAAGACTACACCTCTCTATCAAAGTTCACAAGCACCTTATAAAGATCCTAGTTAGGCAACAAAGGTGCCAGGCTACCTAGAGCTCACCTATTCAATTCTAGGAGCAATGTCACACAAACCTATGTGTCGGTGCAGAAAATGACCAACACGTAAATACTTGTAGTTTTGCCGTACGTTGTGATTGGATGTGGCCTAGCACTCAATGACACAGGGTTTATACTGGTTCAGGTAACATGTCCTACGTCCAGTTTGAGTCGGTCGGTGACTTTATTCCTGAGCCTAGGTGCTCAAAGTTTGCTGTGGGGTTACAAACGAAAGGGAGAAAGATGGGGGTACAAGAGGTCTGGTCGGACTCTGGTCTGAAGGGCCGAGAGTGATGGGAGCTCTGCTATGTGCTAAGTGTTCGAACGTTTGTTTTTCTGTATGATTCTTGGTCATTCGGATCGTGTGTGTTGTTCGAGTTGTTGTGGACTGATTCTTTTTTCTTTGGGAGAGAGCACACATCCTTTTATAGATGAAGAGGATGGCCTTACAAGTGAGAGAGAGAGAGTGTGTGTACGTATGCTAAGTCTCATTGCCCACGCCGTCAGGTACAAGATGATGGTAGACGCCCATAACACTATTGTTGTCAGACGCATGTGGAAGGTTTTATCATATTCACCATGTATAGTAGATGACAGCGCCCACAACACTGTTGATATCCAGAGGCATGTGGGGGGAGCCTTACCGTGTTTGTCTGGTATGGGAGTTGATGGCGCCCACAACACTGTAGGGCAAATGTCGGCGCCCACAACACTACTTGGGTTCTGGCATGCCCTAGAAGGTTGTAGGGCACCCTTCTAACATGTCTTGTTGGTACTGTCCTGTAGGTGTATAGGGTACGGTCCTCAGTATTGCGGTTGACTTGAGTGCCCTACCTTACTTGCTCTATCTGTTTCCTAGTCCTCACCGAGCGGGCGTCCCTAGTCGGTTGGTTCCAGTTGGCTCCGACTGCGCCAGTCGGTGAAGAGCTGTAAGCAGGGGTTCGGTGCGTCCTCGGTCAGAGACGTAGGTCAGAGTTTAGAAGCGGTGTTTGGCTAGGCCTTTCGGTTGAAGAGATGGGCCAGAGTTAGAAGCGAGCGTTGTCCTCCTTAGCGAGGCCTTTTGGTCAGAGATTGGATCGCCCTTCTAGCCTATCGTTTAGGTGTTTGGGATGGCCCAGGAGTTTGCACGTCGTTCACAACGTCGTCTGCTGGGTCAAGCTTTTGCTGGGAAGCTAGTCCATGAGGGACCCAGGTTTATCAAGCCAACACTATGCCACTATTATTTTAAGCAATGAGGGAGCTCCTACACATGCTAGTAAGCAAAAGCACAAAGCCAACTAAGCCCACTAGCAATGCTCAATAACAAGGCAACCAATGCTAAATTAGAGAGCACAAATACTTAGCTACACAAACTAAACAATGTGACTAACAAGGTTACACAAACCAAATTAGTCATGCAAGGGAGCTACTTCTTTGCTACACAAGCAAGAAGGTAACTAGTGAGCTACACAAGCTAACTAATTATAAGAGCAACTACATAAGCACAATGTATATGAAAATAATTACAAGCTTTTGTAAGGGAATTGCAAACCAATGGGAAGAACAATGTTGACACGGTGATTTTCTCCCGAGGTTCACATGCTTGCCAACACGCTACGTCCCTGTTGTGTCGACCACTCACTTGGTGGTTTGACGGCTAATTGTCATCACTTGCTAAGCCCGCACGCCGGGCACCGTAAGAACCTACCACAAAAGTGAGGGTAGCTCAATGACACGCTCAACTAGAGTTGCTCTTCACGGCTCCCGCGGGGCGTGCATAATGCCCCTCACAAAGCTCTTCTCAGGAGCACCTCACAAGCTTTTTGTGGGCTTCGAAGGTGACCACCACCAAGCCGTCTAGAAGGTGGCAACCTCCAAGAGTAATAAGCACCACCGGCTTACAACTTGATAACCTAGTGCCACTCGATGCAACCTCATGATGCAATCACACTAGAATCGCTCTCACACAATCGGATGATCACTATCAAGCACATGTGAGATGGAGGGTTCCTAAGCACTCTCAAGCATGGACACAAAGTCCCCCAAGGTGCTCAGCATCAGCCATGGCTGAGACCACCTTCTATTTATAGCCCTCACAAAAATAGAGCCATTGTACCCCTTCACTGGGCACAGCTCGGGGCGACCGGACGCTCTGGTCATCGAACGCACCCGGTCCAGTGTCCGGTCAATGGATGTATGCCACATGTCTCCTCCGTTCAAACTCAGTCGCTTGATCTCAACGGTCAAGTGATGACCGGACGCAGCACAATGCCGAGTCTGGTCGTTTCTAGAGAGGTTTCATTCACGACCAAACATGTTAGTTTGATCATGGCCGGACATAGGACTCCAGCGTCCGATCACTTCTAGTAAGCTCCTAGAGCTACTCAACCATAACTGGACACGTTCTGTCGGTCATGATTGGACGTAGCATCAGCGTCCGATCCTTTCTCCACTTCTCTGTGCTACCACATCAGCAGGACCGGACGCACCCACCCAGCATCTGGTCATGAAGTGACCCAGTGTTCGATCAAAGACCGACGCCTATGCCTTCACTGCTGCCACTAACCAAACGCAGGACCCCAATATCCAGTCACAGCATGACCAGCGTCCGATGCACTTTGTGAAACCCTGTCTTTTCTATATAGGGCACCGTTGGCACCGTCGGACTAGCCAAGGTAGGGACACGATCCGACTCTAACCTCCTTTTATGACCGGGGACACACCGGACCTCCGCTCATGACTCTTCTCCGACCAACATGGTCGGAGCCAACTAGAAACAACCGACTAGGGACGCTCGCTTGGTGAGGGCCTAGGGATCAAGCATTGTAGATAAGGTAAGGTGCTCAAGTCAACCATAATACTGAGGACCGTACCCTGCCATACCCTACACTCCTACAGGATGGTGCCACCAGGCCATGCTAGGCGGGCACTATGCAACCTTCTAGGCGTGTTAGAGCATGAATAGTATTGTAGGCGCTGACATTTGCCATGCCAGGAGAACACGAAAGAGCCTGCCACATGCATCTGACATAAATAGTATTGTGGGCACCGACGATCGTCTTGTACCTGATAGCGTGGGTAACAAGACTAGGTAGCATAAGTATCCATTCTCTCTTTCTCTAACTTGTAAGACCATCCCCTTCAAACTATAAAAGGGGATGTGCCCTCTCCTCTCCAGGGACATTCACTGGGCACTAGACGCTCTCTCGGCACATGACATTCTCTCAGCTCTCAAGAGAAAAGAGGCTGGATGTTCTCTCTAGTTCTAGACAATCTGAGCATTCAAATAGCTCAACAGCACTAGAATTCAATAGCTACACCGAGCATATGCTAAAATAATTAGCACATGTTAAAGCACCCATCACTCTCGCTGCTTTGATTCAGAGTCCGACTAGGCCTTTAGCACCCCCCTTCTCATTCTTACTCGTTTGTAACCCCACAACAAACTTTGAGCACCTAGGCTCAGGAATAAAGTCATTGATCGACTAAGACTGGACGTGGGACACATTGCTTGAACCAGTATAAATCCTATGTCATTGAGTGCTAGGCCACATCCGATCATAACACATAGAAAAACTACAAATATTTACTTGATCACCTTTTGTACCAACAGTTGGCGCCGTCCGTGGGGAGGACGCCGTGCATTGACGCTTTTTGTCATTGGATGGCCTATCTTTCCACCATCCTTGTCATGGCAGGCTTGAGCGATATGATTCACTTTGGCTCGCTAGAGTTCCCCACACTCTCACCTATTGGCATGTGGGTTCCTCCCGTCTTCGTGCCACTCTAGACTTTCCTCTTCTAGAGTCTGAACTTCGTCGCTGACCGACTCGGCTACTCTGCCTCTATGTGGAGGCATGTGTCTTAGCGTCCACTAGAGGAGGATCATCCTCCACCAGCCCTAGGCCACTCGACAACCTCAACATCGAAACACTCTCACTTCACCTTGAGCCCATGCTGGGCTCAAACTCCACGGTGAGTAACATACATGTTGTTCTTTACTCGTTGTTTATTACCTTCTGCCGACTCTCCGGAGGTACCCTGTCGTCCCTACCGTGACTGTCATATGGCCGGTTCCCCTATGGCTTCACTCTCCCATAGACGCGTATGCACAGGAGCTCCGAAGGATGCTGAGGTCAGCCCCTCTCACATCTGAATTCATGGGGATGGTGGGCTATGCTCCCGCCTCCTTTCATGACCTCATGGATGACGAGGTCGAAAGCGACGGTGCCAGGATTGGTGATGTCATGGTACCTGGCCACCCTCTGTCCTGGGAGTGCACTATGGTGGACACTCTAGGATAGCCACCAGTGTTGGTGGAGTCACTATAGACTCACACCCCTCTGGACCCTCATGCGGAGGCCCTCGTGTGTTCACAAACCCAAGCGCGCGTAACCCAACGAGCGGCGCTCAGGGTTGTGCCTACCAGGTCCAGCGTAATATCCTAGATGGAGGGAATGACCCCCAAGCTGGCCGACCCGCTGGAACAGGCAATCCACCAGAACCTCCAGGCACTGGTAGAGACCACCGCCATTCAATAGGCAGAGAGCTCCGCATCGTGACATCAGCTCATGGCAACTTGCCCCATTGGGGGACTAGGGCTGCACCAGTTGAATCGCTCTATCCACTCGCCATTATAGTTGCCAGGAGTGGGGCAGGATGCTGTGGCTGCATCACAGCCCGACCTGGTGCCCGCTCCACACCGACCACCTGTGCACGAACATCTTGGGCCAAACCATGATGCTCGTAGCTTCATCAACAATCGACGCCATGCCCGGCACGATGATGACGTCTATTGAGTGGCGGCGAGAGCAGGTGGCGTGGATCTTAGCCTAACCGTCGATGAGTGTGGGGACACCCACCCTAGGCATGGAGGTCGACCAAACGACTGGAGCCCTAGCCTGGATGGCCCAGGGCCATGGGCCTTTGGTCGTCGCATCTAGAGAGTGTTGTTCCCATAGCACTTCCGACCACCCACCAACATCGCCAAATACACCAGGAAGACCAACCCTGGTATATGGCTCGAAGACTTCCGGCTCGCCTGTCGAGCCAAAGGAGTGGATGATGACCACTTCATCATCCAATATCTCCCCATCTGCGTGGGGGAGCATGTTGGAGCATAGCTCAAATTCCTTTTGCCCAATAGCATCTACGACTGGGCGGACCTCAAGAGGGTCTTCGTCGGCAATTTCTAGGAGACATATGTCTGCCCTGGGAATTCCTAGGACCTCAAGAGCTGCCAATAGGAACTTGACGAATCCCTATGGGATTACATCCATAGATTCTCAAAGCGGTGCAACTCCCTTCCTGATGTCATCGACGTGGACATCATCAGCGCATTCCTCTCTGGGACAACCTGCAAGTCCTTGATCCACAAGCTCGGCTGGGTAAAGCCCCGTACCACCCACGATTTGCTCGACATTGCCATGATCCATGACTCTAGCGAGGAGGCGATCAGGGTGGTCTTTAGCGGCGGTTGGGATAGGGGCAAGGCCAAGCGTGAGGACCAAGATGAGGGCCCCTCTACACAAAAGGGGAAGAAGAGCAAGAAGGATCGGTGTTGACCGACCAACCCAGACTTTGTCGCCGCAGCCGATTGTGCAGGCAAGTAGCCCCAGTAGGGCTAGCCTGACCACTTCGACAAGCTCATGGGGAGTCCATGCACCAACCATGCCTACCCCATCAAGCACCTCTACAAGGATTGTGAGCTCCTCAAGCGCTTTCTATGGCAGGCCAGCAAGCCTAAGGAAGGGAAAGGCAAGGAGGAGTCGGCCAAGAGAGGAGGCATGGTGGGCAAGGATGATGATGGCTTCCTCAACCTCAAGGAGTTCCTCATGATCTTTGTGGGATCTGACACCATCCACTCCAAGCACACGCATAAGGTACGCTATAGAGAGGCATGTGCCACCAAATTGGCCATCCCCTTTTTCCTTAGCTGGTCGGACTCTCCGATCACTTTTGATCAGAGAGACCATCCTTCCCACGTCACCTGGCTGGGTCGCTACCCACTCATCCTCGACCCCATCGTCCATAAGAAGCACCTCACCAAGGTGCTGATGGATGAAGGCAGTAGCCTCAACATCCTCTACATCGACACCCTTGATGCCATGTGCATCCCCTGGTTGGAGCTCTGCCCAGTGAGCTCTCCCTTCCATGGTGTGATCCCAGTGACATAGGCATACCCGCTCGGGCAGATTGACCTGCCCGTCTGTTTGGCGACCGAGCCAATTTCTGCTCAAAGGTCCTCACCTTTGAGGTGGTGGACTTTCCAGGGTCCTACCATGCCATTTTGGGGTGGCCATGCTTTGCCAAGTTCATGGTGATCCCCAACTACACCTACCTCAAGTTGAAGATGCCAGGACCAAATGGCGTCAACACCATGGGTAGCACCTTTTTGCATGCCTACACATTCAACCGCAAGCATTATGAGCTTGCCACTACCATCATCAACTCCACCGAGCTGCCAAAGCTTAGGAATTTGTTGACTCCAGCAGTCCTAGACTGCAACGAGCCAACCTCCTCGACTACCTTCCACCCAACTGAGGAAACCAAGGCGGTGGGGATCGACCCCACCGACCCGATCAAGATGAGTGGCCGAAACCAACAATCGTCGTCTATGTAGATGACATAGTGGTGAAAGAGGCTCAAGCTAGCGATCTGATCAAAAACTTAGTTACAACATTCGTGAACCTCTGAAGGTTCATTGTCAAATTGAATCCCGAAAAATGTGTTTTTAGGGTTTAGAAGGGGAAACTACTCGGATACATCGTGTCCAAGCATGGCAACGAAGCCAACCCTAAAAAATCATGACCATCTCCAACATGGGCCCTATATGCAATGTCATGGGAGTATAGAGGCTCACCGGCTATTTGGCCACCCTGAGCCAGTTCATCTCCCAACTAGGCGAGCGGGAGATTGTCGATACGGGACCCATGGGGTTTCGTACGGAGAAGAGAGAAGAAGACCTAGTCCAACTAGGATTCCCTACATGTAATCCTACTAGAACTAGTTACACGTAATCCTACTAGGATCTCTACTTTGTAACCGACTAGGACTCCCGCCTCTCCTGGACTATATAAAGGAGGGTAGGGGTCCCTAGATCGGGACCAACACATAACCGATAGAACTCACAACCACAACATACCTCGCAACACAACAAATAGCGCAGGGCGCAATATACTATCCACCCCACACTGGACGTAGGGCGCCGTGATTTTCCGGCGTGCCGAACCAGTATAAATCGTTGTCTCCCTACGTTTACCATCGAGTTCCTACAAACGCCGATACCCCTCCGAACAAATCACCGCCTCGGGTACTCCCGTGGCGGGTTGCCGGTGGTAAAACATCGACAGCTGGCGCGCCAGGTAGGGGTTCTCGGCGCTTTGCATTCGAGAGCTCGGTGGACCTCAGATCAAAATTCGCCGCGGTTCTCATCGGCCCTTGTCAACAAGACGCTGCAGTTCCCATCAACCACGATCAACAACTCGCTACAGATCTCTGCGCATGGCACTCATCGACAACTCGCCGTGACAACTCTCGCCGACCATCATCAACAACAACTCAGCTAATCATGGCAACATCCTCGACAGGCCAAGGCATCCTGATTCAACAAGCAAGCAAGTGAAGCCGCACGTTCAAATTTGCAGAAGACTCAAGGCACCAGTCAGGAGTCAGTCAACTCCTCAGCCACGGCGAAGAGTCTGACATCACCACATGTTGGATCAGCTAGCATCAACTTCGGCAAGGAGTACGTCCCAGCGTTATCAACTCGGATACGGAGGTATGACCAGATAGAAGACGCACAGCCTACCAAAAAAAAGGACAACATATATGTGTATATACACGCACGAAAACATATGGTGTATATGCTACGTCCGACAACCAGCCCCAGATTTCACCTCGACAAGACGACAACTGAGTTCGACTCCAACTCGAACACCTCGAGGGCTCATGGATGCAGCTGGATCAGAGGACAACTGGGATTTATCCGAGAACATCCGAGTTCAACTCCAAGAACACGACATCCGAATTCAACTCTGTATATCCGGAGACATCTGACTACATCAAAGCATCCCACGACACCACAACAACAAACAAATATAGGGAACGCGTATGTGTATATATACGTACAAGCAAGACCAGAAGCCATCCAAATTGATTACTAGACACATACAAGACTACAAGATGGAAATGTGAACTAGTACACATACACCGACAAAGATCAACTTTCATCCGGCACCCGCGACAACTCCATCACACACGTCAAGCTGGATGGATGCACCGTACGCACACTGTCGGCAACGACTATGACAAAGGCTTCAGAGTACACAACGATAGGTTCCAAGTTGTTTCAAATACTCGACATACCGGCCACTCGACTGGTTTACCCCATCAACAAACTACTCAGCCAAACTGTCCGACTACCAGGCGACAAGAGAGCTATCAAGTCTACTCTACCTACTCGGCCACACGTCGCACTGATCGACCACCCGGCTGTAGTGATCATCAACGCGGCCACGAACCAAGCTAAGTCATGTCTCATTTTTTATATATTCCAGATATTATTCGTATGCCTCTGTGGCCATATCATCTTCCCTTAACGGCTATTAATTTTCTCGGATAGTAAGCCTTAATTCATGAAGCTTGTTTTCTCGAATGGATGGTCACGTCAATGAACCTCTGAACCATACGGATGGTCACGTCAAAGAACCTCTGAACCATATGGGTGGTCACGTCAATGGACCTCTGAACCATACACGAGATTCAAGTGCTTAAACGTAACAGGCTACTACCCAGGAAATTAACCGACCTAGCAAGGGAAGACACAAAAAATCATCATGCGAGCAAACATAGTGCTCTAGGTCTTCTCTTAACGATCGCCGAATTCCTCAGGTAGAACACGCCTTAATCCGTGAAGCTTGTCTACTCACATGGACGGTCACGAACCGAGTGCCAGGCTCACATGGTCATGTCATGAACCTCTGAACCATACGCCAGAGATTCAACTGCTTAAACGTAACAGGACACTACCTGAGGAATTTGCATGGCCTAGCAAGAGCAAGACGCAAAAAGTTTATATGCATTTCATAATGCCGGGGCCTGCCCCTGATTGATTATTCAAATATGGGACATGCGCCCCACTTTATATCTGGAATGTTATTTACAACATATTTTTATGTTTAACATGCAGGAGAGCTACATTGGTACCATGAGATCAGGAAAAACATGCTCCTGAGAGCTAGCCCAGAAACAACCCGGATTGATCAAAAAAGAACCCCGACAAAGTGCGGCAAGAACCAAGACAAGATCAGAAAGAACCTGAATTGAAGAAAAACAACCCATATAAGTTGGGAACAGAAATCAAGACAAGAAAGAACCCGAATAGATAAAAAAAGAACCCCGACAAGGTGCGGCAAGAACCAAGACAAGATCAGAAAGAACCCGGATTGAAGAAAAACAACCCAGATAAGTTGGGAACAGAAATCAAGACAAGAAAGAACCCGGATTGATCAGAAACAACCCCGTAGAGGTGCTGTAAGTAACAAGACAAATTCAGAAAGAACCCGGATTGATCAGAAAACAACCCGGATGAGGTACATACAAGATCAGAAAGAACCTGGACGAAGTGCAAACAACCTAGAAGAGGTACATCAAGAACCAGAGAAATCTAGAAACGACCTGGATGAATAAAAAACAACCCGGATGAGGTACATACAAGTTCAGAAAGAACTGACCTGGATGAATAAAAAACAACCCGGATGAGGTACATACAAGTTCAGAAAGAACCTGGACGAAGTGCAAACAACCTGGAAGAGGTACATCAAGAACTAGAGAAGTCTAGAAACGACCCGGATGAATAAAAAACAACCCGGATGAGGTACATACAAGTTCAGAAAGAACCTGGATGAAGTACAAACAACCTGGAAGAGGTACATCAAGAACTAGAGAAGTCTAGAAACGACCCGGATGAATAAAAAACAACCCGGATGAGGTACATACAAGTTCAAAAAGAACCTGGACGAAGTGCAAACAACCTAGAAGAGGTACATCAAGAACCAGAGAAGTCTAGAAATGACCCGGATGAATAAAAAACAACCCGGATGAGGTACATACAAGTTCAGAAAGAACCTGGACGAAGTGCAAACAACTTGGAAGAGGTACATCAAGAACCAAAGAAGTCTAGAAAACGACCTAGAGGAATAAAAAACAACTCGGAAGAGCTTCACGGCTTTGTCAAAAACTAAGCTCGGGGGCTCAGCATTCACTTCAACTACGCCCGGGGGCTCGGATTCAAGGATGAAAGTCCAAGAATACAAGTACTCAAGACTATGACAACACATCAAGACCCTTCATCCGATTTCTATTCTAAAGAAAAGTACTCAAAGAAGGCTCGGGGGCTGCAGGATACATAACCCCCAAAAAAATTTTTGAAGACAAGAATCTAGACCCTCCAACTTTTGCAAGCAAAAGCAAGAGGCTCGGGGGCTACACTCAGTGAGTGCAATTTTCTAAAAAAGAACTCGGAGCAACCAAGAAGACTAAAGGGACCCTCTGGCTTCTTGTCCCAACAAGCAAGAGGCTCGGGGGCTACACTCACTGAGTGCACTTTTGTCCAAAAGTGCACATCAGTCGAAGAAAAGACAAAGAAGACCATCTCAAGGTTTCACTTGAAGAAGAACCTGGAACGGATTTACAACAACTCAACGAAGACCAAGAAGAACAAGAAGGCTTCCGAAGCTCATCCATGAGATGCTCGGGGGCTTGTCGATACGGGACCCATGGGGTTTCGTACGGAGAAGAGAGAAGAAGACCTAGTCCAACTAGGATTCCCTACATGTAATCCTACTAGAACTAGTTACACGTAATCCTACTAGGATCTCTACTTTGTAACCGACTAGGACTCCCGCCTCTCCTGGACTATATAAAGGAGGGCAGGGGTCCCTAGATCGGGACCAACACATAACCGATAGAACTCACAACCACAACATACCTCGCAACACAACAAATAGCGCAGGGCGCAATATACTATCCACCCCACACTAGACGTAGGGCGCCATGATTTTCCAGCGTGCCAAACCAGTATAAATCATTGTCTCCCTGCGTTTACCATCGAGTTCCTGCAAACACCGATACCCCTCTATACAAATCACCGCCCCAGGTACTCCCATGGCGGGTTGCCGGTGGTAAAACATCGACAGAGATGACTCTCTACAAACTTCTCAAAAAGATAGACACATTCGTCTGGACAGAGGTGGCACAGTAGGCTTTAGAAAGCCTCAAAGCATCACTGATGTTGGCTCCAATCCTCATCGTGGCAAGCAACAATGTTGTGAGCGCCGCCCTAGTCATCGAAAGGGAGGAGCTGGGACACCCCAAGAAGGTCCAACAACCAATATACTTCATTGGTGAGGTACTCACCAATGCCAAGGTTTGATACTCCTAGGTTCAGAAGCTTCTATATGCCATACTGATGGCAACCCAGAAGCTCCTGCACTACTTCACCTACCACAAAGTCATGGTCATCACTTCACACCTGCTGGGAGACATCATCCACAACCACAACACCATGGGATGGATCTCCAAGTGGGCTCTTGAGCTCATGGGCCATGACATCAGGTATATCCCTCGCACTGCTATTAAGTCTGAGGCTCTCGCTAACTTCATCACCGAATGGATGGAAGTCCAGCTCCTAACCCTGGACATCACCTATGAGTACTAGACGATGTACTTCGACGGGTCAGTCATGGCACCCAACTCGGGGGCTAGAGTGGTTCTGATCTCCTCAGATGCGAGTAGGCTCCGCTACATGATCTGTCTCCACTTCTCAGCCTCGAACAACGCCATGAAGTACGAGGCTCTCATTAATGGACTATGCATCGCTGTCGAGCTTGGTGCCACACGACTGTATGTCCGTGGTGACTTGGAGTTGGTCGTTGACCAAGTATGAAGGAGTCCTCCTACAAGAGCCCTCTCATGGCAGCATACTGCCTGGAGGTCTACAAGCTCGAGGACAAGTTCTAAGGGATCGAACTGCATCATGTCCCCTAAAAGGACAACGATGTCGCTGATTCCCTCGCAAAATTGGCTGCTAGGAGGGTTCTGTCTCCAAATGGGGTCTTCATCAATGACCTCCATAAGCCATCTACCTGCATTCTAGAGGTTCTGATCTAGATGCACTCCTACACCAATATGGCACTCGGAGGCTCTAACCCCCCGACGTGGCCTGACCCCGACCAAGCGCTCGGGGGCTCCAACCTTGGCACCTCCATAGCAACGTCGCCCGTTGACATCGCCATGGCGGCATTCGATCTAGTCGACTAGAGAGCACCATAGCTCGTATACCTCCTCGAGGAGGTTCTCCCACCAGAAAGAACTCAAGCATGATGAATCTCTCAACGCGCTAAGACATTCATCGCCATTGATGATGAACTTTACAAGCGGAGCCCATCAAGAGTACTCATGAAGTGAATCCCGACCGACCAAGGAAAATAGCTCCTCCTCGAGATCCATGCTGGACTTTGTAGACATCATGTGGCCTCGAGGTCGCTGGTTGGCAAACCTTTCACCAAGGTTTTTACTAGCCCACTATGCTACGATATGCAGAGGAGGTCATCCGTAGGTCTGAGGGATGTCAGTTCTATGCTCGGCAAACTCATTTGCCAGCGTAGGAGCTTCAAACCATCCCCATCACCTGGCCACTCGTGGTCTAGGGCCTCAACATGGTCGGACCCGTCAAAAAGGCTTTGGGCGGCTTCACCCACCTACTCATAGCAATGGACAAGTTCACCAAGTGGATAGAGGCGAAGCCCATCACCAATATCCACTCGGAAGAGGTGGTCAAGTTCTTCCTTGACATCATCTATTGATTTGGAGTTTCAAACTATATCATCACCGACCACAGAACAAACTTCACTAGGAAGAAGTTCCTGGACTTCTATGATGGATACGGCATCAAGATCGACTGGACCTTAGTCGGACATCTACATACTAATGGTCAGGTCGAGTGGGCCAATGGCATGGTCCTCTAAGGACTCAAGCCCTACATCTTCGACCAACTCAGTAAGAAAGCCGGGCAATGGGTTGCAGAGGTCCCCGTGATCCTCTAGAGCCTAAGAATGACCCTAAACCGATCCATGGAGTTCACTCCCTTCTTCCTAGCCTATAGAGCTGAAGCAGTGTTGCCCTTCGACCTCGACCATGGTGCCCCAAGAGTGAAGGCCTTCGACCAAGACCGAGCCACAGAGGCTTAGCAGGATGCGGTCGACCTACTCGAAGAGGCTCATGAGATGACCGTCATTCGCTCCGCTCGCTACCAACAAACTCTCTGTAGGTACCATAAAAAGAAAAATCAGGGGAAGGATCCTCGAGGTCGGTGATCTCATACTTAGGAGGACCCAGTCCACCAAGGACAAACATAAGCTCTCTCCACCATGGGAAGGACCCTACACGGTGACCGAGGTGCTCCGACCAGGTGCCTACCGGCTGAAGGACGACAATGGCAATGTTCTCTCCAACACATGGAACATCGAACAATTACATTGTTTCTTCCCCTAAAATTTGGTCTTATAGTTTCTTCCATTCAACATTTGCTCCTACAGCGCCCTAGCCCGAGCACTCTTGGCCTAGGTCCCTAGGGGGCTCCATGGGGGTGCGATACCACCCTCCTTCAACAGCTAAGTGTCGCGGAAATGCGTATGTTGCGTTGGATTTGCGGTCATACAAGAAGGGATCGAGTTCGGAACGATGATATACGTGAGAGATTAGGGGTAGCGCCAATTGAAGAAAAGCTTGTCCAACACCGGTTGAGATGGTTTGGACATGTGCAACGAAGACCTCCAGATGCACCGGTGCGTAGTGGAATCCTAAATCAGGATAGTAACGTGAAGAGAGGCAGAGGAAGACCGAAGTTGACTTGGGTAGAGGCAATAAAAGGAGACTTGAAAGGATGGAATATACCCAAAGACTTAGCCTTAGATAGGAGTGCTTGGAAGACAGCTATTCACGTGCCTGAACCTTGATTGCTTCTATTGGGTTTCATCTCTAGCCTACCCCAACTTGTTTGGGACTTAAAGGCTTTGTTGTTGTTGTTGTTGTTGTTGTATATAGTAATACTTTTTGCCCAAATGAAAGGGCGTCGCCCAAATGAAAGGGCATTGTATTCCTTTGATTACCCTACATAGCTTGCATTTTAAACTCCCGACCGATCACACCCCGCCATGACCTATGGTTACAAGCAGCTGAGCCTCGTGGGCCATGCCCAAGTTCTTAAGGTTGCAGCCTATGGGTCAACGGGCAGGTGTGAAAAAGAAAGGACAAAAAACAAAACTACACTAGGGTAAAAACAAGGGCGGATGGGACAACCTTCCCCTCATGAGTGATTTCATCACAAAATGAATTTGAAATATTCATGAGTATAAAATAGTTCACACGAGGGCTTCCCCACGAACTCATCTTTTACATGTACCGACTATTTCTACTCTAAACTATATCATGGCCTCCCGGTGGCATCATCGGACGGTACGGTTGACGAGGACGAAGGTAGCTAACTCTCGATCGGGGTGATGTTTGGCTCGGTTGGGGGCGGGACGACGCTCGCCTTTGACCCAGTCTCCCCTCCCTCCATAGGTTGGACGGCGTCTTCCCGACGCACGTCTTCAGCCATGCTCAAATGGCAAGCCTCCATCACCCACTGCGTGGAGACCTGCTCGGCGACCCTCTATGCATATGGCACCAAACTCTCCCCCAGCACATGGATTTCATTTGCGCTCCACCCATCGGCGTACCCTCTGCAGATGGTTATGAAGTCCAGATCAGGGTGATGGGTCGCCACCGAGGTCAACACCCCTGACGTCCCATAGAACATGCCATCAGAGATGAGCGCCCGAACTTCGTTTGGGACCTCCACTAGCTGGACGACGGGCGTATTGGTGCTTGGTCCTAACCCAAACACCTCAGAGATGACCACCTATGCAACATTGTGAATCTGGTCGAGCTCTCCCTCAAGAGCGCATCGCTCTTCAAGGGACTAGGCTAGTGCCTCCATGCCTTGACCGATCGCCGTTGTGGCTGTCCCTAGCTCTTGCTCCAGAGATCTGATCTTTCGACCCAGTTCTTGAAAAAGCGACAAATTCAGAAGCAAAAGAAAGGAAAAATCAAGGCATCAACTAAGGGCGAAACAGATATGTACCAAGGCAAGCGCTTTCAAGAATGGAGAGCCCTTCCTCTTGCCGGGTCACCTTCTCAAGCAGTCGGGGGTTCGACTCCTTTGCCCCAAGCATCTACTCCCGAAGCATGACCACTTCTTATTCAGCATCCAACCAGGCTTTCCATTCCACCTCCAGATCCTCCAAAGACTTCTAAAGCGCTGCCTCAGTCTCTGCTAGGTGGATCTTCACCACGTCAAGTTCTCGCTCAGCAACAGTCACCCGCTCAACTGCATGTAGTTTCGCCACCTACGCTCCTGTCGCCTCGGCCATTCGGTCTTGGGACTCATGGTGGGCGGACTCTAGCTAGTGCCTGAGATCATTGACCCACCATGATGCTATTGCTTCCTGCTCCATCTGACCATGCTCCTCCTGAAGAAATTGGGACTTGCGGATCGACATCATCTCCAGATCCTATGTGACAAGAAGGAGGCATATTAAGACAACCATTGAAAGGCCAAGGAGTCAAGGACAACACCAAAAATGGAGAGAGCTTACCTCTGCAACACATGGTAGGTCGACTGTCATAGCATGATGGATGACCTCAACCCTCTCCAAAGCCTCCTTGAGCCTCGCCATGGTAAGGGCAAGGTCGGACTCCATCAATAGTCCTCTCTCCCTGAGCAGGCGCTAGAGCTTCACCTCCTCCTCATCACGAAGGACGAACCAGGCCTTTCCCGGCTCGCCAGGGCAAGGCCACACCAACTCGTGGCTCGCCCTCAACCCACTAGAAGATCTAGCCACCATAGTATCATGCGATGACCAGATCATCACCAGCTCCTTGGACGCCGAGATGGCCAGCAGCCCTACCCCAGTGTCTTCCTTGCTGGAGAAAGGGATCTCCACCTCTAGGGCTCCATGGTCTATCGGTGGATGCCCTACATCTGGTCTGGCCATAGTTCCTCCAGACCCCTCTAGCTCCGACCAGGCGAGCGAACCATGCACCCCTCCACCGAGTGAGGCAGGGAGCCTGGTTTCCCTCCTCTCCTCCTCTGTAGCCATCCGGGGAGGGACCATGAGAGTCACCTCTGGCTTGACCTTCGCTGTCACTATGGGGATCGCCGCCATCACCGCCGCTGCCACTGTCGCTGTGCTCATAACCGACTAGGAAGACGCAACCCCCGGTAAGGAAGGTCGTGCCACCGCTAGCTTGCTTCCTCCACCACCCATCGTGACCCACTGTAGGCTCAGTCTCCACTCCTCTCGCATTGGAGGTGGGGAGATTCCTAGTCCCACTAGCCCCTAACTATTGTCAAACAAGCATAGGTTATTCACACTCAAAAACTCAACTATGAGAACAAAGGGGGGCATGGATGCATACCTAGATGATAGCGGCAGAGCCCTAAAGCCCCGAGTGACTGATGATGAGGTGACCGAACGAGGACCGCTCACAGGTCATGACCCGCGCCCCTCGTATCGTCTGAGGGAGGGGCCAACCCAACATAATGGAGATGAGGGTCTCAATCTTCCATTAGGTTCAAGATAAACAATGATTTGTTCGGAGAGCGACACACCGATCCGGCTATAGATCGCAAAGACCCAAACCCTGCAACCTTAGCACCACGTCTCCTCTGGTTATCAACCGTGTCACAATCCGGTTGACCTCGCTAAGAAGGCTAATCCCTACTACGAATCGAGGAACACAAGTAAGAACAAGATAAAACGCAACTCAATTAAGTGACAATTGCAGATGAATGATTAAGCACTCGAAGTTGGGGTCTTGCAAACCGATAACGGCGACTGTTCAATGACAGATTGATCTAAAACAAAACCCAAACCCTAAAGTAGGTGGTGGCTACTGATTATATAGCCTAAGGGACGTCCAAGGATCCCTCTTCACGTCCTAAAGGTGTCCCAACATGTTGCAAGGCCCAATGGCCCAAAAGACGACGACGCAGCGCCGTGACAGATTCTGGACATCAACTTGTTTCGATGATTCCCATTGATTTTGATGCAATTTTGATGTGGGACCACTTCCATTGGTTTCCTTATGAAATTATCTTTCCATCCATATGTGGATCATCAAAAACAGACTTCGTATGCGACCTGGACGTCCGTTTTATTGCAGACTGGTCCTGATGGCCGAGGCAGACTCGAACTCGGATTGGACTGGGCCTCTGGCTTGGCTTGGACGTCCTTGCTGGCCTCCTAAGGTGGTGGCCAAGGAGGAGGACGTCCAAGGGCTTTCTTGGTGGGTTCTCCAAGTCCTTGGGGTGTGCTCCCACTTAGGCCAGGGTCTCAAGGATGAATAACAAGCCCATGACGACAGTGTAACTCTTGCCAGAAATAGTGACAGAATATATTGGTGATTTGAACGCCTTGCCGACATGATATTGAGATGTAACTAGATCTATTTGAAAGCTTATCAAATAAGCTTTCCATCAAGTGCTCATTGACCTCGATCGCACTCCGGATGGATGAGTTATGGCCTTCCCAATGAGGCACTGTCGGGCTGCTGACGAACCGAAAGTTCAACTTTGATGAACTTCCATTATGAAACACATTTGAACCTACAATCAAATAGTGACATATACATGTGGAACCAAGTGAATTATAACCAAAGCCACTATGCAAATGTAGGAACGAGCATACCTTATAATCGTTGTTCATATCCGAAGGTGCCATGTCCTCATCATCCTCCCCTTCTTGACAACAAACCGTCCTCGGTTTGAGCTTAGCTGGTGGACAAGTTGTCGGTAGTAGCCAACATTGCTCCCCTTCTTGAAATTTAACCTGTTGCCTCATTATAAAACTTGGGGATTTCAACATGACAACATTATCGCTATTGGTGCCCTCTAGTTGATCATATTTTTGCACAATGAAAGGAGATTTCAGAGTTGAACAAATATAGACACGATGCAACATATACTCTCCTTTACAATTATATTTGCTAATAAAGTGACATGTACATCTAGATAACCATGGCAATCCTGCACAATTAAATTTCTCCTCCAAACTACTCAGAGCACATAGTGTCTCAAACTCAATATACCCCAAAGTATTTAGAGAAGACAACAATTTTAGTTCATCTTGTTCAGTGGCAATTGGAAGCAATTGTTTATTTTTAGCACAAGTATTTGGTTCCAAAACAAAAGAATCATTCTCATTCACTGGTTGCGGCACATTAATAATCATATCACTATCACACAACTCTTCTCTATCGCAAAGATCAGTAGAACATTCGCCATGTGTCAAAGGTAAATCAATAGAAGATTTTAGTATAGAATTATTATCATCATTGGTGGAAAAAATCAGCACATCAAGAGAGCTCTTACCTGATACATTTACCTGTTCTTTCTCAGTCACCTTGTCCTCTTTTTGGGATACATGCTGCAAAATATTAGTTCCAACAAGAGGCAAAGCACTATCTCCATTTTGTAAAAATTCAGATTTAGATGACGGTATTGTAACATCTGAAATAGCCCATTCTTTTCTAAAAGGCTCATTTTTTCTTCTCTCTGTTCTCATGAGATCTTCTCTTAAAATTTTAGTAGCAGCCATAGGTATAAAAGTAATTTTTCTACCATTATATCTGAGCAAATATTTATTAGTAGTTGTGTTGTGCAAAACATTATTTTCAGATATCCATGGCTTGCCTAGCAATAATTGGCATGCTTGCATAGGTACTATGTTAAATTATGCACTGTCCTTATAAAGACCAATTGAAAACTCAATATGAGCAATTTCAGTTACCTTTATCTTATCCCAAGAATTTACCCATTGCATGTAATATGGATGTGGATGTGACTGTGTGGTCAGACCAAGCTTCTCAACCATCTCTAAGCTTGCAAGGTTGTTGCAAGTTTCTCCATCAATCATAACACGACAACATCGTTCCTTCACAACAAAGTATGTTTGGAACAAGTTGTTGAACTAGTTTTGCTCTACCTTCTCCATTTGAGAACTGAGCACGCGCTGTGCAAACTCTGTAGTACATGCGGGAGGTGACGGTGATGATGTTGTTGTAGCAGCGGAGGAGGAAGGTTGTGTGCACGCTCTAGTGACCGCTTTTGTAATTATTTCATCCATCCTTGTAGTCAGTCGGTCCATGATGTCCTGCATTTCACACTTAAAAAGAAACTTATTGTTTGGCATTGTTAGCAATCAAAATAAATGCCCTATCAACTATTTATTGGTCAGTGGAATCACACTCTCACACGTCTTACCAAGTTCTTACAAGGTTCTTACCAATGCAAAGCAGTGGATGGTACAACCGGTGGCTGGTTTGTGATACCTGTGAGGGTGTGACACTAAGATTGCAAGGGTTTTTTCTGTACCGATCTGAAGTATATGTGGAGCTTGGGAGGCATGAAAAAGAACAAATATATATATGTGGCACACAAGTCAGTGACAGACAGCAATATTGAATAAATGTCCAAAGCACTTATCCTAGTTGCTGGCCTATACGTGTTTCTAAAACTAGTTGTGATAAACAAGAGAGGAAACAAGGATGAAAGGAAACAAGTATTAAAGGTAACAACGGATATGAACAAGGCAAAAGATACCACAAACAATAGAGCTATTGGGTGTTCCTTATGTGCTCCTTTTCAATATCTTCTATTCTCTTTTACTATTTTTTTCTTTTATTTTTTTGTCCAATCTTTCTTTCTTGCTTTTGCTCTTTTGATATTTTTTTCTCAGCAAGGAGCACATAAGAATAAACCACAAAAAATTTGAGCTCAATTGAATAAAAGATGTGGCCTATAGAAAATTAGGACTGTGATCTAAAAAGCATACCAAAACTTGTGGGCCCAGAAACTTAATTTTCCTAATCGAATTTCACAAATCTAATTTTTGCGAACCCAGCAAAGCTAGGATGAAATAGATCTAAAATTTTCTGGAGTTCTCCGTAGATATAAAATTTTCCCCGTTTCGAGTTCGGATGCAAAAGTTATGACTGTTTTAAGGAAGCTGCTCGAATAAGGGTTTTAGTGGACACAAGATGCAAACCGATGGTGATACGGAATAGCGGCGGGTGGAGGGATCAACACAAACTAGAAAAGAACACAATCTAAATCAGCAAAAAGACTTTGACCTAGGACACAAACTCAACAAAGCGGACTCTAAAACTGAATCATGCAAAGGCTATGGCGCGGATGGTTATAGGATAGGAAACAAATATGGCATTGGACTATGGGATAAAAGTAAAAACACTCAAACGAGGGAATAAATGTGAACCTGACAGTATACCTTAGCTCTGATTACCACTTAATGGAGACGGGGATCCCGATCTTCCATCAGGTGATGGATAAACAACGATTTGTTCGGAGAGCGACACACCGATCCGGCTTCAGATCGCAAAGACCCAAACCCTACAACCTTAGCACCACGTCTCCTCTAGTTATCAACCGTGTCACAATCCTGTTGACCTCGCCAAGAAGGCTAATCCCTGCTGCGAATCGAAGAACACAAGCAAGAACAAGATAAAACACAACTCAATTAAGTGACAATTACAGATGAATGATTAAGCACTCGAAGTTGGGGTCTTGCAAACCGATAACAGCGACTGTTCAATGACAGATTGATCTAAAACAAAACCCAAACCCTAAAGTAGGTGGTGGCTACTGATTATATAGCCTAAGGGACGTCCAAGGATCCCTCTTCATGTCCTAAAGGTGTCCCAACACGTTGCAAGGCCCAACGGCCCAAAAGACGACGATACAGCGCCGTGATAGATTCTGGATGTCAAATTGTTTCGATGATTCCCATTGATTCTAATGGAATTTTGATGTAGGACTACTTCCATTGGTTTCCTTATGAAATTATCTTTCCATCCATATGTGGATCATCAAAAATAGAGTTCGTATACGACCTGGACGTCCATTTTATTGCAGACTGGTCCTGACGGCCGAGGCAGACTCGAACTCGGATTGGACTGGGCCTCTGGCTTGGCTTGGATGTCCTTGCTGGCCTCCTAAGGTGGTGGACAAGAAGGAGGACATCCAAGGGCTTTCTTGGTGGGTTTTTCAAGTCCTTGGGGTATGCTCCCACTTGGGCCAGGGTCCCAAGGATGAATAACAAGCCCATGACGACAGTGTAGCTCCCGCGTAGAAATAGCGACAGAATATATTGGTGATTTGGAGGCCTTTCCGACATGATATTGAGATGGAACTAGATCTATTTGAAAGCTTATCAAACAAGCTTTCCATCAAGTGCTCATTGATCTCGATCGCACTCCGGATGGATGAGTTATGGCCTTCCCAATGAGGCACTGTTGGGCTGCCGACGAACCAAAAGTTCAACTTTGATGAACTTCCATTATGAAACACATTTGAACCTACAATCAAATAGTGACATGTATATGTGGAACCAAGTGAATTATAACCAAATCCACTATGCAAATGTAGGAACGAGCGCACCTTATAATCATTGTTCGTATCCGAAGGTGCCATGTCCTGATCACAACGGTCCCCGATCAGTCCACGAACGACCGCGACCGCTAGCCTGTGGTGAAACCACTAGAGCAACTGGCGGGGCATCTCCCCATTGGGGGTCATGCACACCCGCCAACCCCAAAGCTATAGGGGAACGGTCACGCCCCACTGACTAACCGACATGCTCCACCACACTCGGAGTAGGGAGGCGCGAACCTAACAACACCTCCGAAGGGCACGGCGACCACGCCCGCTTCACCTCTCGTTCGAGGGTGGTGTCTTCGCTCACGGCGTGCTTCCTTGACATAGGAACATCACCGCACATCTCCGTATCACACCCACCACTGACGGGTGCGGCTGCGGGCTCACGGTGCTCCCCTAAGGTCATAATAGCACCCCTGTCTCCTTCGTCCTCGGAGGCACTCGCATCACCACCCATCTCCATGGGATCCTCCAACTCGAGCTCCGCCTCCACATCGCTCTAGCTCTCGCCCCCTAGACCCACTGACTGATCTCCTTCCCCTTCTCGAACCTCCTCCAGGCTTTCTCAGCCTTCTTCTTCTTCTTGGCAAGCACCGCTTCTCTCTAGGTAGCTTGCCAAGCTGCGCCCTTTGGACCCCTAAGAAGATGTGGCCGGGACATATAACCCATGAGTCTCTATGAAATGAGCAACTCGAAACTAGTCAAAACAAGAAGAGCAAGAAGGAAAAGGTCACGGGAAAAGAAGAAGGAAGCATACCAGATTGGATAGCTTTGCGGCATGGAGAGGCCTGGGCTTCCCTTTAAGGGAGTCATGATCCCTCAACTACAGCACCCGATCGAGTCAACTCCAGACTTCATCCTTCAGCAACTCCTCTAGTGACGCACGGTCGGGATCCATTAGGCCACCATACTCCCACATCGACCACCTTCTCTCCACCAATGGGGTGACCTAATGGTAGAAGAAGGTATGCAAGACCCGCAACCTATTGAGGCCACGCTGCACAAGCCTCTGAAGCTCCATCTCGATGATTTCCAATTTGTTCGGCCGACCGGTGGGACCCCACGACCAGCTTTCCCTACTCTCCGGCCTTCTTCCGGTGAACGATGGGAATGGCGCCTCCACCGGGTTCCTGATATAGAACCACTCACCAAGCCACCTCCAGTTGGAGTCATCGGGGGAGTACGCAAGGTAGGGGGTCGTTGGCTTTGGCTTCTTCTACAAGGCGAATCCCCGAACCAACGCAACTCTGGGTGGCTTCCACTCAGATAGGGCACGCCCGCTGAAGATCCGCTGGAAGAGGTCCACATATGGCTCTATCCTAAGGAAGGCCTTGCAAACGGTGATGAAACCGGTGATGTGCAGCACCCTAGTCGGGTTGAGGTGCTGCAACTCTAGTCCCCACTTGTTGAGGAGCCCGTGCAAGAACCAGTGCACAGGATACCTGAGCCTGTGCTCGTGGAAGGCAAGGAAGGATATGACCTTGTCAGCCTAGGGGCATGGGACGACCTTCCCTAGCATACGATCCCTCCAATGCACCACCTCCTTCGGTGGGAGCAGCCCCTTCTCGGCGAAGGCGGCCAGCACCTCTTCATCCACGCTGGAAGGCCTCCAGTTCGACATTGTGCCTCCAATTTGCAAATGAATCTATGAGTTTTTCTCTCCTTCGCTTTACCCTCCTCTCTCCTAGAAACCGCCATGGCACACGAATGGGCTTGGTGAAAAAAGGAAGTAGAAGAGGCAGCAGTTGGAGAAAGGTGAAAGAATGGAAGGAAAACCCTCTCCCTTCCCCTATTTAATGCGGAGAAGCATGCGGTGGGATGGCGTCCTGGCTGATGGGACGTGTCCTGCTCAACAAAACATCGCATGGTTAATGGGACATGGCCTGGGCTAGGCCCACCACTACCGCAACCTGGGCACAGGAAACAAGGCACAACCGCATGCAAATGACCCTCCGCCTTCTTAGGCAAGGTTTGGAAGGGCCCACCAATGGGATCTCCATCGAGGAGAAGCCAATGGGTCACCTGAGTCGATCGGATGGCTTAGGTGGCTACTGAGAGACAGGTAAGGAGCAGTGTGATGCCCCAAGCGGGCTATGCCAACTCCGTCATGAACAACGGGCCTAGATTCTATTTGGACATATCCGATAAGAGCTTCCCGAACCCATCACTCGAGCTATCAAGGTAACTTTACCAACCCCCACTTTTTACTTTTCCAATACATAATCATTCATTGATTCATGCATGCATTCATACATTCATCCCATACATCCAAGCATTGCATATGCAATTGTTGCATCACAATGCTTCGTGTTGCGTCACGAAGTGGTAGTCGCCTCATTCGATATGAGCAACAACCAACCGGGGTTCGAAGGCTAGCCCATGAAGGGCTTGAGGCCACCTCGTGTCAAATAGAGCTTGGGGAGAAAACACAGATGAGCCCCAGCGACCCTCGCCAATCCGCTCCGAAGCAGATAGGGTCATCTCGACCTTCTCGTTCGATCCTAACCTTGAGCCATGCCCACAGAATCTCCATCAAGGGGACACTAGCGGGCCACCTGAGTCAGTCTCTAGAATGCCTCGCCCGACCCCTTAGCCATGCCCAACGCTTGGGTTGGCGAATCCGCCTCGCCTGACCCCTCGGCCGCACCCAATGTATGGGTTGGCGCCCCGACACCTTGGGTAGGCGCTCCGCCTCGCCCGACCCCTCGGCCACGCCCGATGCTTGGGTTCGCGCTCCGTCTCATTAGACGACGACCCAAAAACTCACACCCACTAGGTATGCTCGCAAAACGAGTATAAATAGCCCCTTTATGACTTCATAGAAGTCCCAAAGGGCTCGGGGGCTCCTGTTGGGTTCTTAAACCCAGGGTCCCCAACGGACCCGCTTCCCTACAAAAAACTTGGCCCAGTAGATGGCGTTGCGACAATGCGCACCTCTTGGGCCGCCCCAGATGCATAATGATAGGCCAGGGCAATGATCCGGCACCCGACTAGAAGGCCCTATCTAAGGTAGGGACATGGTCTGACTCTGACCTCCTTTTCTGACCGGGGATACGCCGGACCTCCGCTTGCAATTCTTCTCCGACCGACATGGTCAAAGCTGACTGGGAACGACCCACTGGGGACGCCCGCTTGGTGAGGGCTCGGGGATCAGGCAGAGCAGATAAGATAAGGTGCTCAAGTCAACCGTAATACCGAGGACCGTACCGTGCCATACCCTGCACACCTACAGGACGATGCCACCAGGCCATGCCAGATAGGCACTATGCAACCTTCTAGGTGTGTCGGAGCATGAACAATATTATAGGCGCTGACGTTTGTCGTGCCAGGAGAACACGACAGAGCCTGCCACATGCGTCTGGCATAAACAGTATTGTGGGCGCCGACGACCATCTTGTACCCAACAGCGTGGGTAACAAGACTAGGTAGCACATGTATCCATTCTCTCTTTCTCTAACTTGTAAGACCATCTCCTTCAAACTATAAAAGGGGATGTGCTCTCCCCTCTCCAGGGATGTTCGCTAGGCACTAGACGCTCTCTCGGCACATGATGTTCTCTCGGCTCTCAAGAGAAAAGAGGCTGGACGTTCTCTCTAGTTCTAGACAATCTGAGCATTCAAACAGCTCAATAGCTCTAGATTCAACAGCTACACCGAGCATACACCCCAATAATTAGCACACGTTAAAGCACCCGACACTCTCGCCGCTTCGATTCAGAGTCCGACTAGGCCTTTAGCACCCCCTTCTTATTCCTACTTGTTTGTAACCCCACAGCAAACTTTGAGCACCTAGGCTCAGGAATAAAGTCACCGACCGACTGAGACTGGACGTAGGGCACGTTGCCTGAAACCAGTATAAATCCTATGTCATTGAGTGTTAGGCCACATCCAATCACAACGTATGACAAAACTATAAATATTTACTTGTTGGTCACTTTTCGTACCGACAACACTATACTATTTTGAGCCACCAACATAGCAGTCAGATAGGAGAGTCTTTCATTGTGCTCCCACAGTCCAACTCCACTGTAGGGAAATGAAATTGATAGAATAAGAACATGAATGATGGGATAGAGTAAGCAAAACCATCTCCAAATTTGTTTTAGGGGCCGTTTGGATCATTTTATTTTGGAGGAATTGAAATATACTTAATGAATTAGGCTATTTGGCTTGAAATTTGACATTTCATAATTTTTCCAAGCTCACGCTCTCAAATTCATACGGTGGGAGATGAAAATAGATTCTATATATCACTATATTATAATTCTACTCTACTCTCTAATTTATAGCACACTCTTCAACTCACTTCCCTACAATAGAAATGCATCTTGTAAGTATGTCCTTTGTATACCTAACAATAAATAAACAAATATATTCCATATACAACTATATTAGCTTAATTAATTTATATGTAAATTGTAATTATTAGTATTGATCAGTATAGCGTATTCTAGGCATCCCTAGCAATCTGGATCTACAAAATCCAGCACAGAGATAAAAAAAAAGCAAATAGAAGTTGACATTTCGCTTCAAAGGATGCACAGCTTATAAAGTGAAATGTTATTTTTTGGCCAAGGCACATTATATTAAGGACCTATTTGGTTGAGATGTGACTTTTGGAGAAGCTACTGTAAGTTTTGAAAAAGTAGATGTGGAGAAAGTAGCTATGGAAAAAACAGAAGACCATTTGGTTAAACAACTATGGCTTTTGGAAAAACTGTTTTCAGCAGACCTACATGTCATATATGGCCCACATGTCACTCACTTCTCTCTTCCTCGTCTTCTCCAGCATGCTCCCGTTCGCCTGGATGAGGCCGCCAGCGCCGGCCGCCCGACCACCATGCTGCGCGCTAGCTCGAGGGAGAGGCGGCCACTCCGGCATGCTGCACATGTTGCCCTGCCACCGGCCAGAGAGGGAGGGCGTGGCAGCAGTGGAGCTCGCGCTCGCTCTGCAGATCGACGGAGATGGCACAGCTGCAGATCGACGAACAATCGAACGAATGGGGCCGAGGACCATGAGCACGGATCAAAATTAGGAAGGATTAAATCGGAGCTTTCTCAAAGAAAAAAGAAAGTAGAGAAGCAGCCAATCTACTGCTCGTAACTGCAGGAGGTACGAGATGGCTTTCTGGATCTCATGACCACGGCGTGCCGGACTCGCGCACCTGCTAGGTGTAGACCTCGTGGACTTCGCGGATGTTGCACTCGTGCCACCAGGAAGGGAGGGCCGACCTGGAGTTGTGTCACGGCCGACCGGAGTTGCGCCCGCCGAAGCAGGGAACGCCCGCCGCCGCCGCCGCCGTGGGATTCCCCCGTCGAGCGCGGCAGTCGGCCGTACTCGTCGCCACTCGCCTCGGTCTCCCGCGCACCCGCGTGTCGCGGTCAGGGCAGTGTCCGCTGCCGGGGCCAAGGTAGAGGCTCGCCGTCGCTGGAGACCTGACGCGCGCGCGCTCGCTCGCGACCGAGGAAGACGAGTTGCTCGGGAGAAAAAAATCGAACCGTTGTCTTTCTGTGGCAGTTGGGTAATTTCTTTGAAGTTGTCCACCTCCAAAGCTGGTGAAAGTGGGGGTGAACCTACTTTTGAATTTGTACCAGAGGAAAAGCTGCTTTTAGAGTAAAGTAGCTGTGTCTTTTCACTCATTTAGTTAACTTTTGGTTTTTGGAAAAGCAAAAGTAGGTTGTAAGACACATATAAAGAGGGCCTAAAGAGGAATCCTTGAAGACCTCGTATGCAAGAGGCAATAACAAATATATTAAGGACTCATCCCAACTATGCTACATGGCAAACTCTTGCGAACAATAATTGTGAGGAGTTGGGAACGAAGCTGACATTACATTTGTTGTCGATCTTAGAGATGAACGAAATTAGACATATTGACTTCAGCAAGGCTAGATTATGAACCGAATTAAAGAAGATCATGTGATAAAAAGAAAAGCATCCGGGGAATTTTGGTTGGGGTGCTACTTGATAGATTTGATATGGGATCAATTAATCAAGGAGAGTTTATGCTAAAAATGAATTTGTGGGACAAAGCTCTAAAATTGAAATGGAATCTGCTAGTTGTGTATGGAGCAGATCAAGAAGAGAAGAAGTTAGCTTTTTTAGCCGAATCGTCTCATTTCTGTGCATCTAACTCTGAACCCATGATAATTGGAGGAGATTTCAATATTATAAGATACAGTAAAGAGAAGAACTCCATGGATGGTGTTCATAGACACACTCCTCTGTTTAATTCTTTGATTCACTTCTATGAGTTAAGGGAGATTGTTATGTCTGGAGGTATGTTCACTTGGTCAAATAATCAAGAAATTCCTATTCTTGAAAGTTAGACAGAGTTTTGGTAACAAAAGAATGGGAAGATATTTTCTCTCAAGCTTCTATTAACAGATTGCTGAGGGAAATATCTGACCATAATCCTCTTATTGTATCCACTGGGAAAAGAGATAATATACCTTTCATTCAATTTAGATTTAAGTTAGGTTGGCTTTAAAATCTAGATTTTTTTTCCACTTGTCGAAAAGATTTGGACAAGGCCTTGCAGGGCTAGATCTACCATTGATAAGATTCAGTAGAAACTCAAATTATTTAAACAATTTTCAAAGGATGGGGATTCAATCTCTCCAAGGTGAGTTGAGAAAAAAGAGGAAGGAATATCAGGTTGAGCTAGCTGATTTAGAAAAAATTGAAGAAGAGTTCGGTTTGAGTAGTTCCCAACTTGATAGGAAGGTATGGTTGTTATGTGAAAACCTGAAGAGTCTAGAGCAAGAAGAATTATATTGGTTTGAAAGGAGTCATGAAACCTGGCTACTGCAAGATGACAATAACACAACTTATTTTCATAAATGTACTAATGGAAGAAAAAGTAAGAATCAAATTTTAAGTCTTGAAAATGACGGTCTTTGTAAGGAAAATGGACCCTAGGCCCATTTACTTTGGATTTTGGTGTTTGATGACTAACACAACCAAGTTGGACTAATGAATTTGCAAGTGATTATTTTGTAGTTCAATAGGGTGCAAGACGTGACATGGACGAAGGCGACGTGATGATCCGATGATCAACACCATAAGCAAGACAATAGGAACACAAGAGAAGACCCAAGATATCAAGCAAAGTCTAAGCATGAAGATAGGAACCAAACCGGACACAAGAGCGCGAAGAAACGAGCTCACAGAAGTGACCGGACGCTAGCGGAAAGCGACCGCACGCTCCAATCAGGAGGCTCGGCAATAGCAGGCGCGACCGGACGCTGGCGACAAATCGACCGGACGCAAGACTGCAGCGTCCGATCGAGTACAGAAAGGTTCTAGAGCGGCGAAATTGCGATCGGACGCGTCCGATGGCATGTGACCGGATGCTGGCAGCGTCCGATCAGTTGATCACGGCTCTAACGGTTGGGACGACCGGACGAGTCCGATCAGGACGACCGGAGCATCCGGTTAGTAGCAAAAAAGCGAAATTTCATCCCCAACGGCTACTTTCTCAGTGGGGCTTATAAATACAACCCCCAACTTGCCAAATGAAGTGTGTGGAGCTGAGGAAACATATCAAGGGTGTTGATACACTATTTTAGTGATCTCCACTTGCATAGTGCTTAGTGATTCATTAGGTGATTAGCGTAGGTGCTTTGCAAAGTGCTTAGGTTGATTAGACAACCGCTTATGCGCTTGCTCTAGGTTTAGGTCTAGTGTTTAGTGAGGTTTGCATACCTCTTACCACTCGGTGCTTGGGTGCACCATTGTTGTACATCGGAGGAGCTTATAGTCTTGTGAGATCACACCAATCGCGGTTGTGGTGTGGCCGCCACCGTGTACCGGAGGGAACAAGGCCCGTGGCGTTTCGGACGGAAGCTTGATAGTGAAGACAGCGGGGAGCATCCGAGAGAGGCTTGCCAGAAGACACGTCAGAGACCCACTTACGCGTGGGGAAGGCATCGGTTTCAGTCTTAATCCTTGGAGCAAACCTACATGGTTTAGAATTGTTTAAGAGCACAACACATAGCTTGTCTTTCGATTGTTCATCTAATAAGTGCCAAAGTCCAAATTGTAGATAATTTCTCCCAAATATCGCCTTTGAAAATGACTCTCACATTCATGTGATGTCATCTTTCAAGTGGTATTTTTTATTCTAAAAATCAATGTGCAAGTTTCCTACAAGTATTCCACACTTGTGTGCACAAATTTAGGGGAGGTTACTCTACAAGTTGGATGCCTTGAGACTAATACCTTTTCAAGCTTATCATGTGTGTAGTAGTCTCATTGCAAGGAAAATGGAGTCCCTGGAGTTAAGCATCATACTTCAAATATCCACCACCTATCGCAAGTGGTAGAAATCAAATTGGGTTCCACATGTGGTATTTCTAAACCGATATCATCATGTTGATTTTATTTTGATATTTATATGCTTTCTCTATACATTATATAGATTAAATTCCCTTAGCAATAATTTACCAATTATGCATATGTTTTGCCTTCTACCATATGCATGCATATATTTAGGGGGAGCTTAATCTATATAATGTGAGAGTCAATTTTTGTGACCTATTCCACTCTACACACAAAGGATCATAAAGTTTGACCCTCCCTTGTGTTACTAATGTCTTCCTTTTCGATGTTTGGTTCTAAAGGGGGAGAATTTAGAGGACCAAAAGCAAGCATTAATTGGTAGGACCAAAAGCTAGATCATAGTAATTTACAAGTGGTAATGGTTCGAGAAAGGGAGGATAGTGGATTATGGATTAGTCTATGTAATGGGGAGAATTTGTAGGAAGCAAGGCTTAAATCCATAATGCCACATGGGGATATTTGCAAGGACAAGATAAGTTTTTATGTAGTATCTTTTAGTCTTACAAGTAGTATCTTTTAGCATCATATAACCTTGCCCCAGGCATTGCATCCTAGCAAGTAGGTAGTCTTCAAATTTCAAAATTCTATTATTTGCTTGCTTTGATCGTGTTGTCATCAATCACCAAAAAGGGGGAGATTGTAAGGAAAATTGACCCTAGGCTCATTTACTTTATATTTTGGTGTTTGATGACCAACACAACCAAGTTGGACTAATGAATTTGCAAGTGATTGTTTTGTAGTTCAATAGGGTGCAAGACGTGACTTGGATGAAGGCGACGTGATGATTCGATGATCAACGCCATAAGCAAGACCCTAGGAGCATAAGAGAAGACCCAAGATATCAAGCAAAGTCCAAGCATGAAGATAGGAACCAAGATGGATGCAAGAGCGTGAAGAAACGAGCTCACAAAAGTGACCGGACGCTGGCGGAAAGCGACCGGACGCTCCGATCAGGAGGCTCGGCAATAGCAGGCGCGACTGGACGCTGGCGACAAATTGATCGGACGCGGGACTGCAGCGTTCGATCGAGTACAGAAAGGTTCCAGAGTGGCGAAATTGCGATCGGACGTATCCGGTGGCATGTGACCAGACACAGGCAGCGTCCGATCAGTTGATTGCGGCACTAACGGTCGGGATGACCGGACGTGTCCGATCAGGATGACCTGAGCGTCCGGTCAGTAGCAGAAAAATGGAATTTCGTCCCCAACGGCTACTTTCTCGGTGGGGCTTATAAATACAACCCCAACCGGCCAAATGAAGTGTGTGGAGCTGAAAAAACATAGCAAGGGTGTTGATACATCATTTTAGTGATCTCCACTTGCATAGTGCTTAGTGATTCATTAGGTGATTAGCATAGATGCTTTGCGGAGTGCTTAGGTTGATTAGACCACCGCTTATGCGCTTGCTCTAGGTTTAGGCCTAGTGTTTAGTGAGGTTTGTATACCTCTTACCACTCGATGCTTACGCGCACCATTGTTGTACATCGGAGGGGTTTGTAGTCTTGCGAGATCACACCAACCGCGGTTGTGGTGTGGCCGTCACCGTGTACCGGAGGGAACAAGGCCCGCGACGTTTCGGCCGGAAGCTTGATAGTGAAGACGGTGGAGAGCATCCGGGAGAGGCTTGCCGGAAGGCACGTCGGAGACCCACTTACGCGTGGGGAAGGCCCGAGGCTATCCACGGAGTTACCCGACCGGGAGCTTGGCCCTTGCGAGGGGCTCCAATGAGGACTAGGGGGAAGCTTGCGTGCTTCTCGATACCTCGGTAAAAATACCAGAGTCGTCGACGGGAGTTTGCATATCTCTACCTTGCTCTTTAGCTTCTGCATTTACATTGATTGTATTACTCCTTTTGCGGTAGAGATAGCGACATACTAGCAAAACTGTAGTTGCACATTTGGATAGTTTATCTATTGCATAGGTTTTGCTAGGGTTAGAAAAAGAGGCCATAATTTAGAGTTAGAATTTTAAGTTGCCTAATTCACCCCCCCCCTTCTTAGGCGTCACGATCCCCTATAATCTTTTGATTGAGGGGGTGACAATTTACTAAAACATGCCTCTGATTATTACTCTGATTTATTTGGACCACCTATTGAATATGAGGTCCAATTAGATCCTTCTTTGTGGGATGGGATCCCCAAGGTTTCTGAGGAAGAAAATAACTTTTTATGTAGTCCTTTTTCTGAAAAAGAGATAAAAGAAGCACTAAACCAAATGGGAAAAAACAAAGCTGCAGGGTTGATAAAATTCCTATCAAATTCTACCAAAGCTGCTGGAACTTTATTAGACTTGATATTTTATAACTATTTGATGATTTTTACAATCAGAAGGTTGATATCAGTAGATTGAATTATGGGATCGTCACTTTGCTTCCAAAAATTAAAGAGGCTGGTAAAATACAACAGTTCAGACCGATTTGTCTATTGAATTGCTTGTACAAACTGATCATAAAAACTTTGACAATAAGGCTTGAAACCGTAGCTGATAAGTTGATTCATAGTACACAGACGACATTTATGAAAAATAGGAATATTTTATCGGGAATTATGTGCTTACATGAAATTTTGCATGAGACTAAGAGAAAAAATGAGATCGGAGTCATTTTGAAACTTGATTTCGAGAAGGCTTATGACGAAGTAGATTGGAATTTGTTTTTTGCCTGTCTAGATAGAAGAGGATTTGGGAAAAAAAAATGGCGTGATTAGATCAACAGGTTGTTTTGGGGGTACTGTTCCTGTGAAGATAAACAACAAAATAGGTTCTTACATCAAAAGTTACAAAGGTGTGCGACAAGGGGATCCATTATCCCCAATACTGTTTAATTTTGTAGCAGATTGTTTAACTAGAATGGTTCATAAAGCTCAACAAAATGGTTTGATAACTGGTCTGATAAGTCATATTGTACCCAATGGAGTGGCAATTTTACAGTACGCTGATGATACTATAATTTTTCTTGAACATGACTTTGAAGGTGCCATGCATATGAAGCTATTGTTGTACTTATTTGAAATGCTTGCTGGTTTGAAAATAAACTTCAATAAAAGTGAGATTTTAATGATAAATGATGAAGGAAACTGGGGTCAAACTTATGCTGAGATGTTCAATTGTCAAGTTGGCCTCTTCCCTATAAAATATTTGGGGGTTCTTGTTAGCCCAAGTAGGTTGAAAGTTAGTGATTGGCTGTCATTGATTGAGAAGAGTAATAAAAGACTTGATGTTTGGAAGGGAGGGAATTTATCTATTGCTGGTAGATCAACTCTTATTTCTGCTAGTTTGAACAACTCACCAATGTACCAAATGTCAGTTTACTTGCTTCCAAAGACTACTGTGAGTCATCTAGAAAAAAATTAGGAGAACTTTATTTTGGCAAGGTGGTGGGACTAAAAAGAAATACCATCTGGTAAAATGGGAAATAATTTGCAAGAGTAAGAAAAAAGGAGGTTTAGGAATCAAAGACCTAAAAAGATTGAACATCAGTCTTTTATGTAAATGGTGGTGGAAGCTGGAGAAAGAAGATGGCTTATGGCAACAAATTGTCAAATATAAGTATATGCAAAATAAATCAATTCATGATGTAGATCACAAAATCAATGACTCGCCCATGTGGGCTGACCTTTTGAAAGGCAAACATATTTATCTTCAAGGGAGGGGGTTGTCATTAAAGACGGGACCATGACCAGATTTTGGCATGACCCTTGAGTTTATAGTGAGCCTTTAGCTACACAAGCTCCTGTGTTTGCATTGTGTGAAAACAAAGAGATCTCTGTTGCTCATGCTTTACAAGGAGTACCTATTCTTTTTAGAAGATGGCTATATTATGAGCTCAGGATAGAATGGGACGAGATCTGGGGAAATGCAACCAGTTTTCAGTTAGAAGATAGTCAGGATGTTATTGTATGGAACCTGGGTAAAAATAAAAAGTTTTATGTTAAATCTGTATACAATGGGCTCACAAAAAATGAGAGTGGGATTTTTCACGAAAGAATCTGGAAAGGGAAGATCCCAGCAAAAATCAAGATTTTCTTATGGCTTATGTCGTGTGGAGCACTGCTAACTAGAGATAATTTGCGAAAAAGAAATTGGCAGGGTGACCCAAACTGTGTTTTCTGCGATTGTGTTGAAACCATTTCACATTTGTTTTTCCAATGTCCAGTAGCTAAAGTTGTTTGGTCCGTTATAGCTAAATGTTTTGAGGCAAATTACATTCCAACCAACTTACAACAGTGTTGGAGTGGGTGTGAAAGGTGGTTTCCTTTTGGGAAAAAGTATCATCCCTGGGGATTGCGGCAATTTGCTGGGCTATTTGGAAGAGCCGCAATAAAGCATGCTTTGAAAAGATAATCATAGAGAGTCCATTGGAGATATTGTGCCATGCTAGCGCGCTTATGATCTTTTGGACAGGTTTGTATGCTGAAATGGATCGTGACCAACTGATTGAAGGAGCCAACCTGTTGCCAAGGAAGTCCTTGCGAAGCAGATGGCGAGGCAAGTGAATCAGATGATGCTCCAGGATGAACAAGATGGCGACACTAATGAGGACTCGGATTGAGATGTTGAAGGGCGAAGATACCTGCCTCGTTGAAGGAGATGTGCTCAGCTTTTGTGTGTTGCTATATCTTAGCTTCGGTTGACTTAGGTCCCAGTTAGCGTTTCTGTTCGTTTGTTCTGTATTGTGTCCGGCCGTTTAACTGTTCGAGCGCGTTGCTGCTCTTTGGTGGTGGTCGTTGGCGCCTGTCTGTGCGCGTGAACTGTTTGGTGGTTGGCCTTTATACTTTCTGCAGGTTCGGTTGGATCGTAGGTTCTTCTAAGTTCTATCTACCTGTAATGCTGAATGCTGTATTCCCGTTATTTCATAATGGGAATGAGATGTCTCGTGTTGAGAAAAAAAAAAAGGAAAGCATCCACACCATTCAGACATTTCATCGAATAGGGTATCTTCGTATACTGTCTCGCCATCGAATAGGGTATCTTCGTATACTGTCTCGGTCAATAGAAAAGAGTGATTCTCGCTTCCTAAAAAATCAACGACTTTTAACTTTGATCAAATATATTTAATAAAATATTAATATTTATGTTATATAATTAATATCATTAGATAGATCGTTGAATATGCTTTATAATAAACTTATTTGAATATATAAACATTGTACGTGTTTTCTACAAATCTAGCTAAAGTTTAGAAAGTTTGATTGATACGATTTCCATAACTACTCTTTTTTAGGGACGGATGGATTATGGGATAGCAGTGAGCCATGCACCTGTGGCCGCCGTGTGGTTGCCAACGCCCACCGCTCGGCCGCCGCACTTGAGACGTTCACGCGATGGTGGGGCGGCTACTGAACAACACCGGCGTCCTGATGATTAGATCCGGTCGCATGTAATCTGGCGTACTGGAGGATCCGGTCACGAACACCACGTGATGGAGGCGCGATGGCGCGGGTCCTGGAGACGGGGGCGGAGGCGCGATGCCGCAGGTCCTCGAGACGCGGACGAAGGCGCAATGCCGTGGGGCCTGGTCATGATCGGGAGAGGCGAGGCGTGGAGACGATGACGCCGCCACGGCGCCACCTGATCCTGGTCCCGATGCTCCACGCACGACAAGGACGAAGGCGCCGTCGTGGGGTGGCGGGGTCTGCAGACCGCGAGCGAGGTTCGTAGGCGGGGCCTGGAAGCGGACAGCGCCAGCCGGACGTGGCGAGGCCTGGAGACGAAGGCGCGGTGATGTCGCGCGGACATGGCGACAGGGACGAAGGCGTGGTGATGTCGCGCAGATGTGTTGCGCGCGGATACGTTAACCGCGGATGTGTTGCCTTGCACGCGGATGATGGTAGGGGGCTAAGGTGTACCATACACACAATCCTGACCATCGTATCTGACTGAGTAAGGAGAAAGAACAGTGAGAAGCAATATGGATGGTTCATTTGTAAGGAGTTATTTTTGTAGGTAGACTTTGCGGGGTGCGTGGAGGAGGGCCAACTTAACAGGGGAGGGTTTTTTATGAACTTAGCATAAAAAAAGATGATGCTTTAGTAGGGTAGATTATCTACTTCTACCGTTATATGACTAAAACATAAATAGCCCTCTAAATATAATAATATCTAAATTTGTATCTAAATTACCATATTGCAGCAAAAGGTAAACTAAAATATATCTCCAAAAAGGAGAGATAATATACATGTTTATAGGTGTCCGTGTCTGTCTAATTCGGAGAAAAAGAGAATGACATATTGTAATCTTTAGAGGAATTCTTAGTCTGTTCGGTTGACTGGTTCGTATCGTTGCTGGTTTGTGAAGAAATACTGCTTGTTGATTTGTGTGAGAGAAAAATACTATTTCGACTAAAAATTTACGATCATTTACGACAAACTATAGCCAAACAAACAGGCTGATGCGTCAGGCTTCGCTAGTCTTGTGAAATGGGACTAATAAAGATCTGTACACACTCACGTGATCACACCAGAAGTAGCAAATGTTTGAAGTACTTTCTCGATAAGACCAACCAATCCTCCAAAATAATGCAATTAGGTCCTGTATAACTAAATGGCATATCGTCATCTTCAGATTGTGATGCTTCACGCCTTGCATCTCGATGTTTCTCGTAGCCATCCGTTAGTTTAGTAGTGACTTCCGCTCGACCAATCCTATTATGTACGTGTTGGAGGACGAAGTTGATGGGACAGGAGGCTATGGATATTAGAATAAGAATATCGATGATACATGTTTGGTTGGACAGATGTAACAAACTATTTTTTTTTTGTTTAGAAGGATAAAGTTAGATTGGATGAGAATAGTTGACTAATTATATCTATTATTTAAAAATAATAACAACTAGTTAGACACTAATAAATATGCACTAATACTAATTTTATCATGATAATCACTAATTTAAATAAAATATATTAATTAGCACCATAAATATCCTAATTAGCACACGAAACATGCACTAATCAACTTATTAGCATTTATCAAAACTAATCTTATCATCATAATTACTAAGTAATAATATAACATACTAATAATTCATAATTTATTTACTAATGATACATATCAGAAGATATGAATAAGTTAGTCCACCAAATTTTTTCGGCTCAGGAAATACAACATCTAGAGGTATATTCCCTATTTATAGATTTGCTTATCCAGTGACCCAACCAACCAGACGCTGCATATCCATGGATAATCCTATCCCATCTATGTATATCCAAGCAAGCAAACACACCCACCCAGTGCATAATTAATATACCAATAATCCATGTAAACAAAACAGTTTGTTTCAGAGTTGCACGACAATCCAACACTTGTCCATCATCTCAAATTATAAAACGTTTGACTTTTTTTACCTCAAGTTTGACCACTTGTCTTTGTGGGGGTATTAACCCCTATACCCTTACGGCTAGGTTTGGGCCGGCCCGGATCAGGGGGTCTGGCCCACTAGAAGACGACGTGCGGCCCGGCCAAATCTGCTCGGAGTCCCGCGCAAGGAATCAAGGCAGACCTGGAGATCAAGTAAGATCCTGGTCGATTAGAATAGGAATCCTTATCCGGTCACCTATGGCAATTGTAACTGGTTAGGATTAGTTTCCAGATCTATAACCCTGCCCTCCAGACTATATAAGGCGGGCAGGGGACCCCCTCTAAAAATATCTCTCATTGACATACAGCAATACAATCAGACGCAGGACGTAGGTATTACGCCTTTACGGCGGCCGAACCTGGATAAAACCTCGTGTCTGTCTTTCGTCACCATCTTGTTTGTAGCTTGCGCATCTGTCTACCGACAATCTACTACCTTGGGCATACCCCTAGGTAGACTACCGACCATATTTCGTCGACAGTGGCGCGTCAGGTAGGGGGTGTGCGTACTGCTCTCCAGACGAACAAGATAGTCATCGTCCCCGGTTCCATGGCTACGCCGAACGGCCTCACGTTCACCATCGGCCAGATCATCAGGACCACTGGCTCCGACGACTTCATCGCTATGACTACGGAGGAGGCGCAGATTCAATCTGCGTCGACCACTGCTTCACCTGCATCGGCTATGACTCCGACCACGGTGGATCTGGCTCCGGCCACACCGGCATCGTCTTCAGCCACGCCGACAACCCGTCGCCTGCTTCCTCGCTACAAAGGGAGGCAGATCGACAACACTGACCTGCTCGACTCCATCGATCGGGTCGACGCCAAGCTTGCTGAAACCCTAGCTCTGGTAAGTTCGATTCAAAATTAACCTAATGAGCAGGTAACCACCACCCACAACAAATCTACCCGACCAGCTCGGGCCAGTCGTCCTGCGTGACTCGGTACGGATCTCGTGGTCACATCTACTCCTAAAGGGCGCTCCGTTCGTCGCCGACCAGCCCCCGCGATGGGTCTCCGGCTCTCCGAGTGCGAAGCCTCAATGGAGAACTACCAGGCTCAGCCCTACGGCCTACGCAACTTCGTCAACATGGTCCAGATTGAGGAGTACCAAGAAGGATCGGTCCACACAGTTCAAGAGGGCGGCTCAAGCTCCTCGTCCGGCATCGCATCTGATGGCTCTGTCCACACCGAGCTCCAGCATCATGACAATGAAGGCGTTGAATACAATGTAGATATCCTAGACCACGCCCCGGGGTTCCCACAATTCCCATCCTTCCCACCAAGGCGAGGAGACTTGATCAATGTCATCAGTAATGACGAGACACCGACAGTTGGTGAAACAAAATAAGAAAGGCTAGCACGCGAAGCACGCAATATTGACCGGTTCAATTGCCGATAAGCCGAAGCTGAGGCAGAAGAGGAGGCACGACACATAAGGGTCCAGCCACGCGACCTTAACAATGCCTTTGATAGAGTGGGGGACAAGTAGGTCTTCAGGACTCCAAGCGCCAACATAGCCATTGCTATGGCGACAATACAACGACTACCCAATACCCCGGAAACTTAGGCAATTCATGATGATGTACAAGCCTACTCGACGGCTGCTATGGCCCAGACCGCAGAGATTACAAACTAAGCCCGAGCTCCGTCCGTCTCAGTTGAATCAACCCGCAGTCGCCAGTACTCAAGTCACCCACAGTCACCCAACCAACGTGGCTCGCGCAACAATGACCCATCAGACAACCGTCAAGGCAGAAACGGTGGTCATGATAGTGGTCGGGATGACAACCGTCGCAACAACTGGGACGATAATCGACGAGACAACCGTGACAATCACCGTGGTAACCACGGTCGTAGGGTCAACTAGGATGGCAATCGGGATCGCCGTGATGGCAATAACGATCTCTGCCATTCCCTCAGAGAACGCGATCTGCGTGATCGCATTAACCAAAGAGCCAACGATCGTGCATCCCACAAAAGCTATTGCCGTATGGAATATGATACTACCCACGGCCCTCTGGGTTCGAAGTAGTTTACTCCACACCTTCGCCAAGTCATATGGCCCAAGAACTTCAAGCTCAAAAAACTTCAGAAGTACGACGGCAAGGAGAACCCCGAGTTATGGGTCATACTCTACGAAACCACATGCAGATCAGCCATGGCTGACGAGCACGTCATGTCTAATTACTTCCCAGTCGCCGTCGGCCATGCAGGCCACCAATGGCTGGTCAATTTGCCGGCAAACTACTTTGATTCTTGGCAAGAGCTCAAGCAAGCATTCATCGACAACTTCATTGCTACTTGTGAACAACCCGGCAACAAATATGATCTGCAGCGGATTCGAGATCGCAAAGATGAGCCACTGCGCGAGTACGTTCGACGCTTCTCGGAGATGCGTATTAAGGTCCCGTCAATCTCTGACAACGAGGCAATTGAAGCTTTCATCACTGGTCTCCACTTCCACGATGCCCTAAGGGACAAGCTCCTCTACAAAAGACCTGAATCGGTCACAGCGCTCCTAGCCACTGCTAAAAAATATGCGGATGCCGATGATGCTAAAAAGATAATCATCGAAGAAGCGGCAAGGGTTCCACGCTCTAACCACCCCCCACACCGCGATGACTACCACGGCAAACGTGGTCGGAACAACAATTTTGATCGCTGCAACCAGCGCAACGATTCCCGCGACCACCGCGACCAGCGTAATTAGCGGCGTAATCGCCGTGACGATTACAGGGGCAAGCGTGCTCGGGAAGATGACGGTGAAGTCAACACCGTTAAAAAAGGTGGCGGACATCGCAACTATGAAGAAGACTATGCCAAAGCATTGAAAGGACCCTACCAGCTCCATCCCAAGTCAAACCATACCATGGAGAATTGTCGTGTTCTCAAATCTATCTACACGCATCAACAGGCTCTAGATACATCCGACAAGCCTAACGACGCAGGGGAATAACGTAACGAGGACAACGATGATGAAGGCGCAGATCCCCGTCACAAGTACGTCAAGCCAACTAATCATGTCCACACCATCATTGGGGGCAAAGTGTTCATCGAGACCAAACGAGAACGCAAGCTACTCGCCCGCGCCTGCTTGAACATGGCCAACGCCGATAACCTCATCGCCGATCCATAGCTCCCTCCTTGGTCTCACCATGAGATCTCCTTTAGCAGAAAGGACCAATGGGCTGCTATACCTGAGCCAGGGCGTTTTCCCCTAGTTCTCAATCCTTGTATCAATAAGGTTCAGTTCGATAGAGTGCTGGTTGACGGTGGCAGTTCCATTGATATACTATTCAAGAATAGTTTGCCAGCCCTGAAGATAACCCAGGCTGATCTCAAGCCATACGAGGCACAGTTCTAGGGTGTTCTCCCTGTACAGAGCTCTACACCTCTTGGGAAGATCAGGCTACCTGTGCAATTTGGTACCCCAGACCACTTCCGCACCGACTACGTCAACTTTGTGGTCGCCGACTTTAAAGGCACCTACCATGCTATCCTTGGTCGACCAGCGCTCACCAAGTTCATGGCCCTACCTCACTACAGGTATTTGGTGCTCAAGATGCCTACTAAGAAGGGGGTTCTAACTCTCAGGGGCAACGTGTACGCAGCTTACACCTATGAGGATGACAGCTTCAAAATAGCAGAGGCTCATGACCTCTCTATTCGCATGGCCGAGACCACGTTTGATGCCAAGAAGACCCCAGCCGATCACCTGAAGATCCTAGAGCTCGAGGCCCCACGCAAGAACATCAAGTCCAAAGAGCACAAAGAGATCCAGCTGGTCGACGACGATCCCAGCAAAACGGCCCTTATCAGGGCCAACCTAGATCCTAAATAGGAAGACGCGCTCGTTAGGTTTCTGAGAAGCAACGTGAGTGTGTTCGCATGGAAACCCGCCAACATGCCCGGTGTACCTTAGAACTTGATCGAGCACTCCTTAAATGTCGATGGCAAGGCCAAACCCATCAAGTAGAAGCTACGACGGTTTGCTCACAACAAAAAGGAGGCTATTAGGGTAGAAGTTACATGGCTTTTAGCAGCCGGATTTATCAAAGAAGTGTATCATCCGGAGTGGTTAGCCAACCCGGTTCTTGTACGCAAAAAGAATAAGGAATGGAGAATGTGTGTTGATTACACTGATCTCAACAAACACTGCCTTAAAGACCCCTTCAGCTTACCTTGCATAGATGAGGTCATAGATTCAACTGCCGGTTGCGAGCTGCTTTCCTTTCTCGATTGCTACTTTGGTTATCACCAGATCGCTCTCAAAAAGGACGACCAGATTATGACATCCTTCATCACGCCTTTCGACACCTACTGCTACATGACCATGTCGTTTGGGCTTAAGAACACCAGGGCTACCTACCAACGCGCCATACAGGCCTGCCTCAAAGACAAGATAAAAGACGACCTCGTCGAGGCTTATGTTGATGATGTAGTTGTCAAAACCAAGGAAGCATATACCCTTGTCGACAACCTAGAACGCACCTTTGCAGCCCTTAACACATTCCAATAGAAATTAAACCCAAAGAAGTGCATCTTTGGTGTTCCATCTGGTATACTGCTTGGCAACGTCGTCAGTCACGACGGCATATGCCCTAACCCAGAGAAAGTCAAAGCTGTCTTGGACATGAAGCCACCCAAAAAGGTGAAGGATGTTCAGAAGCTTACCGGATGCATGGCTGCCCTTAGTCGTTTCATATCAAGACTAGGTGAGAAAGGACTACCATTTTTCTAGCCGCTCAAAGCATCCGAGAAGTTTGAGTAGTCAGAGGAAGTAGACGCTGCCTTTATATAGCTGAAACAATTCCTTACATCACCTCCGGTCCTCACTACTCCCAGAGAAGACGAAACCCTCCTGCTTTACATCACGACAACTAATCGAGTGGTCTCCACCGCCATGGTGGTCGAGCGCGATGAGCCCGGCCACGTCTACAAGGTACAGCGACCAATTTATTTCATTAGTGAGGTGCTCAATGAGTCCAAGACCAGGTACCCATAGATTCAGAAACTGATCTACGCCATACTGATCACATCCCGAAAGTTGAAACACTACTTCAACGGATATCGTGTGGTGGTCATGACTGAGTACCCTCTGGGAGACATCATTCGCAATAAGGATGCAAATAGGCACATCGTCAAATGGGCAATGGAGCTATGCCCTTTCTCCTTGGAATTTGCAAGCCATACTACAATCAAGTCTCAGACACTTGTCGATTTCATCGTCGAGTGGATAGACTTAAGCACACCTGCCTCTCAGGGGCCCACTAAGTATTGAAAGATGTACTTCGATGGCTCTCTCAACATCGATGGCGCAGGAGCAGGAGTCCTTTTCATATCACCATCCAGGGAGCAGCTCCGATACGTCCTCAGGATTTATTTCCCGGCGTCTAATAATGCCACCGAGTACGAAGCATGCCTGCACGGTCTGTGCATTGCGGTCGAGCTCGGCGTCAAGCGTCTCTATGTCTATGGAGACTCAGCTCTGGTCATCAACCAACTCAACAAGGACTGGGATACGACCAACGAAAAGATGGACGCATACTGCAAAGCGATCAGAAAGCTGGAAGGCAAGTTCTATGGCATCGAGTACACACATGTGGTCCGAGACAAAAATCAAGCAGCAGATGCGCTGTCAAAGTTAGGCTCATCCCGAGCCAAAGTCCCACATGGAGTATTTGTTCAAGACTTGCTCACACCCTCCATCTTAGAAGAAGATCCCACAGTCGACAAGCCTCCAGACCAGCTATTGGTGGCTATGGTTCCGGCATCAAACACCACCAAACCACCTCCAACCACTAAGGAGCCTAACTGGGGAGTACCTTTCATCAAGTACCTAACAGATGGTAGCGGTTACATCGATCGGATAGAAAACGAACGCCTGATGCGTCGCAGTAAACAGTATCTGCTCGTCGATGGCAAATTGTGGCGCAAGAACGCGAAGGAGGAAATCTTGATGAAGTGTATAACCCAGAAGGATGGTGAACATCTCCTGGACAAAATCCACTCTAGCTCCTACGGCAACCACGCGGCCTTGAGAATGCTGGTTGGCAAGGCTTTCCAAGTAGGGTTCTATTGGCCGTTAGCCGTAGCTGATGTAGAGAAGCTAGTCCACCATTATGAAGGTTGTCAGTTCTTCACCAAGAGAATCCACGTACCAGCACACGAGATTCAGACTATACCAGCCTCTTGGCCCTTCGCATGCTAGGGACTAGATATGATCGGGCCTTTTAAACCGACCCCTGGAAAATTTACATGCGTCTTTGTGCTGATCGACAAATTTTCCAAGTGGATAGAGTACATGTCCCTAGTCAAGGCATCTTCAGAAAAGGCTATTGCGTTCATCGACCAGGTCATCCACCGCTTCGGCATAACCAACAGTATCATCACTGATCTAGGTACTCAGTTCACCGGGAACGCTTTTTGGGACTTCTACGATGAAAGGAGCATAGTAGTAAAATATGTCTCGGTGGCGCACCCTAGAGCTAATGGACAGGTCAAGCTGGCAAATGGTATGATCTTGGACGCACTTAAGAAGAGGATGTACAGAGAAAATGACAAAGCTCCCGGAAGATGGCTCAAAGAGTTACCAGCCGTGGTCTGGGGCCTCAGAACCCAGCCCAGTCGTAATACCGGCGTATCACCATACTTTATGGTTTATGGCGCTGAGGTAGTGCTCCCAGCAGATATAGCCTTCAGATCAGCACGGGTAGAGAACTTCGATAAAGACAAGGCCAATGAAGTACGGGAGCTAGAAGTGAATAGTGCAGAAGAGAAGCGGCTCGATTCTTGCGTACGTACAGCCAAATACCTTCGTGGTTGGGGACCTGGTCCTAAAGTGGAAGACGAATCAGGCTAGCATCCACAAACTCACAACCCCATGGGAAGGGCCCTTCATGATCAAGGATGTTACACGACCAACATCTTACAGGTTAGCTCACCTGGACGGTACAGACGTACCCAACTCATGGCACATCGACAAGCTTAGGCGTTTCTATGCTTAACTACTAAGATATGTACCCCTCTTGTACTTTCTATTTAATTCAATAAAGTTATTATGATTTCTCCAACCACTCTAATGTGTCACTTCGAAGTCTATTGATTTTCTAACTCAACCAGTTAAAACCGACCACCATTCCTTCTCAGGTTTTTGGAGCAGGCCCTGTCTCTGGTTTCTCCCAATGCGTGCATGGGATCCGTTCTCTACGGTACGGGTGATCAGCAGGTCCTTTCTGGTTTGACTTATGTGTGTCTACATGTGCACAAGCTATGCACCTCACACTCCGACCACAAGACAAACCAGGGCCATACAAACCTTTCAGGATGGCGTGTCGACTAAACTGGTACAAGTAAATAGAACGCTAACATGTTCTCACTTAGTTACACCAACACGATATCCGACCTTAAATACATTTTCTACAAAACAAATAAGCTTATGCTGATATACAGTAATGTTATTACAAACTTGCCTAAAAAGGTCCAAGTTTATAATAACACAACTACATCTTCTTCCATAGCTATAGCCTATACTATTGGCAGGTCAGGGCACGCGACACCTACCGCTCGCTGGGCCTGACATCGTGCAAGGGTCTTGGGGACTCTGGCATTGATCGAGCTAAAGAAGGCCCCGCCGATGCCTGGCTAGTCGAGACCATAGGCTTCGCTGGTTGGCTTAAAAATAATGGTGCTTCTAGCTGACTTATTGATGGCATTCCCTATACAGGTGGTGTCGCGCCTCCACACAGGTTAATGTCACCAATTATTTTCACCGACAAGTCCAGCTAGGTCATCCATAGCTCCTTAGCCTTGTCTAGATCTACCTCCTTCGGGTATCCAGCCTCTAGGCGCTTGAGATCGATCAAGGGGTAGTGAGCACGTACCATGCTTAGCACATGTGCGCCTGTGTACTCACCCGCCACCTTCACGAACTCCTGGAACCATCCCCATGCCTTTCAGCATCTTTCAATCAATCCCAGCTGCGGCATCCTTGGCACGTCCTCAGCTAGCGCCGGATCAATGAGGTTAAGGACCGGCAAAATGCCCGTTGCCACCTCTTGGCACTAGTTTTTCTAGGTGTCATGATCCTTGGTGATCTCTTAGCACTGCGCCTTCCAGCCGTCATGGTCTTTTATCATGGCCTCCAGACGCTTCTTCACATTGATTTTTATAACTGCAAACTGTACATGTTGTTAAGACGCTATATTACGCCAAACTATGATAGGCAACAAAAATGAGCAAAGGGGTTTGGAAAACTTACCTTTCATCTCCTCTATCATCTTGGTCGTGTGGTCCAAGAGCTGTGACTGGTCTTGCGCTAGTTTTCTGTTGTCCTCTTTCAAGCGATCACACTCCATGACCGCCCGACTGTTCTCCTCACAGAGACGGACCACTTTGGTTTCTAAGCCTACACTACAGCTGTTACTACCAATAACGCAACAACACTTGTCAGTAGTCGTTATGATAAAGTGGCTACTTACTTGTTCTTTCCTGCGCTTTATTACTGAGCTGGACGACTAGGTTCTGGTTCAGGGACTCTTGCACCGTCTTTTCATGGTTGGCGGCTTCAAGTCACTGGCGCAAGCGTTCCACCTCCGCCATTAGCTCCTTGTTGCTTGCAGCGATCCCCTCGATCTGGTTGAAGCATTTCTTGCGGTACCTTGCGGTCTTTGTAACAGAACCGACCAATTATATAAAATTAAGTAAGAAAATCATTCGCTAGAGCAGACGATTTAGCAAACTTAAGCCCGTATAACCCGATAGTCCGTGAAATCATGAAGGATTTCAAACCAACTCACATACCAGCCAAGATCGTAATAAGTTTAGCGGTCACCATCACATATTACATAAAAGTTCGCATCATAGATACATCAGAGTTTAATTAATATAGTTATTACAAAATGAGTTCAAATAGAAGTAGCGGAAGCCATTTGTTCAAAACCACACACACTCACATGGAGTTCAAATACAGTGCCAGCTAATGATCATCTCCAACAAAAGCATCAGATGAGACGTAAGGAATGACCATGCCCATGGTCCTAAGCATCACTCATCGCAGGATAAAGGCAGTTGATATAGTAGCCGTAATACATCTGCCCATCTGCAACAAGTGGGAATAAAACCCTAAGTACAAGAAGGTACTCAGCTAGACTTACCCGACATAACCAAAAATAAAGTGACACCAAGGATTATGAAGGGCTTTATAGTAGGGTAGCTGACTCATTTGCAAAAGAGGCATTTTTAGCATTTCAAGAACCTTTCCAAAAGCATTATTGTCAAGTTAGTTATTGTTAACTTGTCGACTATATTTGCACCTATACTAGAGCAAGCATATGATTAAGCAACTGATGATAACCAATGATCATTAACAACTTCCATAATGTCATATTCATTATAACTATTCAAGTGTTCCATCAACATTACTACGATGAAGTCACTCAAGTCAAGTGCTCACTATCCAGGAGCGATGGCGATTCGAATCGATTCCTAACTAGTTGGTGATTTATTCCTTACACAAACCTCACTCACCCGCTAAAGTGAGGTATCGGTCACCGAGTCAACTATCCAGGAATCTTGAGTTTGCTAGGAACCACATGTACCCAGGGGCCGACCGACTACACTTTGGTCTTATCATCTCACCCCCATGTCCTACCACACCTGCTCTGGCACAGTGCACTGCGGGCAATCTACTTGACCCGAATAATCTCCCAGCTTCGCGGTCGAAAGGTACTTTATTCGGCCAGCTAAATGTAAGGCATGCGTTCAACATGACTCGAGGCCCAACAACGGTCGATCCTTAATCAACACAGACGGAAAGCACTATAGTCCAAAACTCTATAAGTCTCCATCCGGTCTCAACTTCATTTAACACTTAGTTATACCATGACTACATAGTTATCCAAGCAGATCCAGATAACCACCTATAGCTCGCAGGTGATAGAAAATCACCCGACTTCTACCGGTCTAAGCCAGCTAAGCATTGACTCGACTGCGGATACCAGGGTAACAAGGATATAGTATAACAAAGGTAGACAAGGTATAATGCAGCAACGGTTGCAAACAACTCCTAAACATAATGCATCAATTAAAGTAAAGCATTTAATTAATAATTGCAAACCAGGGAGAAAAATGCTCCGGGGCTTGCCTCTCTCGAAGGAGCTCGGGCGGTGATCGGGGCACTCTGGAAGTTCCTCAATGTCCTCCTCGTCTGCTCCGGTCACTTCCTGCGGCTGCACCTCGAGCTGCTCCTCAGGCTCCTCGGGTATGACGACTGGGTTCTCGGTTTGTGATCCTGTATGATGCATGTGCGTAAGTGCTTATGCAAAAAGTGCATCGGATGAAATGAACACAATGGATATGCTTGAATGCAAGGTAGTCAACATCATCCAAGAACATGTACTACAAGCACATGTCATCTACTACATTCTCTTCTACTACTAATATGCTAAGTCAACACATCTCATTAAATGCTTCAAAGATACACCAAAGCTTCACTAATTTCTTAATCATGCATAAAGCAACATTTGATTAAACCCTAATTAATAATAGGTTTGAATAGCAACATCTATTTTATAGCTTAGAAAAATCTTAGACAATTATCATAGCACAGTACTACCCTAAGTAGTCTACCATTAAATTTTTATGGCATTTGGATAAGTGGATTAGCCTACACAAAAATGACAAGCTATGGCATAATTATGAGCATGAAAATACTTTGTACTATGAAAAGTGTCAAACAATAGATGTAATATTTTTCCTATGTTCTACACAGTAAATAATCACTGCGCAAAAATTATCACATGCATGTTTTATACAAATTTTGCTCTCTAGCAAAAATAACAAAAATCAGCCATTAAAGGCACTTGAACTACATCTCACAATTTTTCTATAGGACATGCATGGCATATATTTTTCCTAGGAAGTACATTACACAAGAAGAATAACACACTTGGAACCATATTTTTCTCAAACATATAGGTTTTACTACACATTTTACAAGATATCAGCAATATCAAGGATTAAATAAAGCTCTACAGAAAAGTATATAAAAAATGACATGCAATATTTTTATCATGTAGATCTGGTGACAAGGAACCTAGCAAAATTTGTTTCAACAAATTTGGAGCCAAAATGAGTACACAAACATTTTCCAAAGTATTTCTCTTCCCAAATAATAAAAGAAAACCGAAATCAATTTTTCCTATTACTATTGGGCCGGCCCGTGGGAACAACTGGCCCACGGCTAGTTTCGACATGCGCAACCGAGCGAAGGGGAAGGGCGGCGGCCTGGCTCGGGGCTTCGGCCCAAGGCCGACCTGGCCTAGCTCGGCCGAGGCGAGACGCCACGCCACGCAGGCGTTCTAGGCGCCACGACGGTGCGGGCGCTGCCAACGGGCCAGCGGCCGTTGCCGACCATGACCGGGCAAACAGGCGTGAGCGCTGGGTTCGCAAGAAGGTGGTGAACCTAAGTAGGCTACACAAAGGGATGGAGAAGGGACGGGGGAAGCTTTCCACGGTGGGGTCAAGCGCGGCGGCGCCATGACCGACGGTGGCGAAACGCGCAAGGCCGCTATACCTTGCTCAAATGGTGTCCCTGCAGCGAGCACCAGATGCCGGGGAGCAAGGCAGAGCGATGTGTGCTCGATTGAGGGCAATGGTGGAGCACCGGCGGCCAATTTTACCGGCGGGGCTGCGGTGGCGATGGCGGCGCGAGCAGAGCTCGGTGCGGGGCAAAGCAGAGAGGCAGCGCGAGAGAGAAAAATGAGAAGCGTAGGGAGAAGCAAAGCTGCGGTGGCTTGAAAATGGCGAGGCGCGCTCACTTGCGGGGGCCATGGGACGCCACCCGGCCGGCGTCGCCGGCATGCGCTCGCCACGCGGCGCGGCGTGCCTGACGCGGTCGAACGTGTACGTGCGCGGGGGAAGAAGGAAGCCAGCGCGTGAGGTGGGCTAGGCCGAGGCGAAGGCGCGGTGCGGGGTGGATTGTTGGGCCGGCTTTGGGTGGCGGGCCAGAAGTGAGGCGGCGGCCCGTGAAAGGAGAGAAACCATTTTTCAAATTCTATTTTCAAGGAATTTTCAAATATCAGTTTTCAAATACCCTTTTGAGCAAGAAAATTACTTCTTTTGAAATTGGCCCAAAATAAAAGTTGATTAGAATTTAATCCTCTACAACTTTGCTTTAGGGACCAACTAAAAATTTTGCATAGATTTTGAATTGGGAAGTAAAAGCTAAATAGGGAGGATTTTTGACCATTTTCAATAAAAATTCCAAATTCATATTTTGTCAAAAGTTTGAATACAAACCTTGCTCTAAAAATTGTGCTAAGTAATTCTAGATGATTTACAATTATAGCCAAACATGTTTTACTAACCTAGCAAGCATAATTAGGTCAAAAACAACTCTAAACAGGTGTATGCAACATTCATGTTTCACGAGCATGTTTCATATGTTTCGAAGCATGGTTTCAGTTATTATTTACATGATTAGGCCTGGATACTTAGGATGCTTGATGATGCACAATATGCATGATTTGCAGTGCCTAAATGCTGGCATAACACCGGGGTGTTACAGCCCTCCCCCTTATAAAAATCTTATCCCGAGATTTGGGTTACGAACCATTTGTTATAAAAATCTTCATAAGCTTTTTGTAGATATTCTCCCGTTTCCCAAGTTGCATCTCCCTCATCATGATGATTCCACTGTATCTTGTATGTTTTCACCACACTATTCCAATTAGCATGTTCTTTAGTGTCTAACACATAGACCGGTTGCTCACGATACACCAAATCTGATTTGAGTTGAATGCCTCAAGGTTCTATTCTTTTCTTCGGAACATGCAAACATTTCTTGAGATGTGATATATGGAAAACTAGGAAGACGGTACTCATTGTCTCAGGTAACTCTAACTTGTAAGCTACTAGACCTCTTCTTTCCAAGATCTTATATGGTACTACGAATCTAGCGGCAAGTTTTCTCCGGACTCCAAACCGTTTCTTCTTCATTGGCGTGACCTTTAGATAAACATAGTCACCAACTTTAAACGCAAGGGGTCTCCTTCTTCTGACTACATAACTTTTCTGATGCGATTGGGCTGCCTTCATATTTTGTTGAATAATATGAACTTTCTTCTCGGCCTCTTCTACAAAGTCAATGCCATAATACCTTCTATCTCCTGGCTCGACCTAATTAAGTGGTGTTCTATATTTTCTGCCATACAAAGCTTCGAATGGAGCCATCGTGATGCTTTCTTGATAACTATTATTGTAAGCAAACTCAGCTAATGGTAACCATGACTCCCATGATCCCCTAGAAGACAACACACAGGCTCTTAACATATCCTCAAGAATAGCATTCACTCGTTCAGTCTGACCATCTGTCTGAGGATGATAAGCGGTACTACGAATCAAACTCGTTCCTAAGCCTTTGTGTAAATCTTCCCAAAAGTGAGCCATAAACCGTGGCCCTCTATCAGATACTATAGTCTTTGGTATACCATGCAACCTCACAATTTCTGCAATATACTTCTCAGCATATTGAGGTGGTCGATAAGTTGTCATGACAGGTAGGAAATGAGCGGTCTTGGTAAGATGATCCACAATCACCCAAATCAAATCATGTCCCTTTTGAGTAGTGGGTAAACCCGAGATAAAATCCATACTTATATCATCCCACTTCCAACTAGGGACTGACAAAGGTTGCAACAAACTAGTAGGTTTCATATGAATGGCTTTCACTCTACACACGTGTCACATCTGGCAACATATGATGTAACTTCTTTCTTCATTTTGGTCCACCAATAACAAGGTCTTAGTTCTTGATACATCTTACTACTTCCCGGATGGATAGATAGCTTAGAAAGGTGAGCTTCATCCATGAGTTTATTCCTAAGCTCTCGATCCTTGGGAACCACAAGATGGTCGTCAAACCACAACACGCCTTGTTCATCCACTCTAAAGTGCTTAGACGGCTTTTCTTTTATTTTCTCTTTGATGTGGAATATCCCCTTATCGGTTTTCTAGCCTTCTATTATCTTACTCTCCAAAGAGAAACTAATCTGAATACTATGTAACATAGCAGGATGCATTAGATCGAACCCATCTTCAAGTAATGGCTGCACATTCAAGCAATGCGACTTTCTACTCAAAGCATCTTCCACTACATTGGCTTTTCTAGGATGATATTGCACATTCAAGTTGTAATCTTTGATCAATTCCAACCATCTACATTGTCTCATATTCAGCTCTGGTTGGGTAAAGATGTACTTGAGACTCTTGTGATCTGTGAAAATATTGTACACATTACCAAGTAGATAATGTCTCCAAATTTTTAGGGCATGCACAACTGCAGCAAGTTCAAGATCATGGGTCAGATAGTTGCCCTTGTGCTTTCGCAATTGACGTGAGGCATAAGCAATGACTCTTCCTTCTTGCATAAGGACACATCCCAATCCAGTTTTCGATGCATCGCAAAACACATCAAATGGTTTCTCAATGTTCGATTGTGTGAGAACAGGAGCAGTGGTCAATAGTTTCCGCAAGGTGTGGAAAGCTGCTTCACACTCCTCTGTCCACACGAACTTGTGATCTTTTTGTAGCAGACTTGTCATTGGCTTGGCAATCTTCGAGAAGTCCGGTATAAAACGATGATAGTAACTGGCTAATCCTAAGAAACTTCTAATCTCGGGAACTATGGTCGGTGCCTTCCAATCCATAACCTCTTGCACCTTACTTGGGTCGACTAAAACTCCATTTTTTGACAGAATGTGACCAAGGAAAGGAACTTTCTTCAACCAGAATTCACATTTGCTAAACTTAGCATATAGCTTATGATCTCTAGTCTAGTCAAGACAATTCTCAGATGCTCTTCATAATCCTTCTCGTTCTCGGAGTACACCAGAATGTCATCGATGAACACAACCATGAACTTATCCAGTTCTGGCATGAAAACTATATTCATCAAAAACATAAAGTATGTAGGAGCATTTGTCAAGCCAAAGGACATGACAAGATACTCATACAACCTGTATCTGGTGGAAAATGCGGTTTTTGGTATATCTTGTGGCCTAATCTTGATCTGATGGTAATCGGATCTCAAATCTATCTTTGAGAACACCTTAGCCTTGGCTAACTAGTCAAACGGAACATCAATATGAGGCAAGGGATACTTATTCTTGATGGTTACAGTGTTAAGTGGCCTATAATCCACGTACATTCTCAATGTGCCCTCTTTCTTCTTCTTCACAAATAAGGCGGGACATCCCCATTCAAACTTGCTTGGCCGGATAAACCCCTTTTTCAATAACTCTTCTAGTTGCTTCTTCAGCTCAACTAATTCATCAGGAGGCATCCGATAGGGTCTCCTTAAAATTGAAGCTGTTCTAGGGATTAACTCAATTCCAAACTCAATATCCCTATCTGGCGGAAGACCAGGTAGCTCATACGGGAATACATCCAGAAACTCACACACTACCGGAATCTAATGAATAGGAATGACTTCCGTAGCACATGTCACACTTATAAGGTCTGTTCTCCGAGGCACTGGTACTTGGAAAGTACCCTCACCTAGGGGATCCTTAAGGGTAAGTACCCAACTTCTGGTATCTATAACTGCTCCCCAATCCTTCATCCAATTCATTCCTATAATGACATCTAGTACTAGTCTAGGCATAACTATCAAGTTTACTCAAAACTTTCAGCTACCTAATTCAAGGGTTGCCCCTCGAACCATCCGGTTGGTCAAAACATCAGCCCCTACTAAACTTATATGGTAACCATAACCCAATTCTGTGCATAGTTGTTCATGTTTCTATACAAATGCTTGACTCATAAAAGAATGTGATGATCCAGAATCAAATAGAACAACTATAGGGTTTTTGTTGACAGGAAACTTACCAGCGGTTACGGGCTCTCCCTCAGGAATTTCATCCACAGTCATACTATGGACCCGAGCATTATAGGTCTGTTGCTTCTTCTTGGGCGGATAAGGACAGAACCTTGAGAAGTGGTCGGGTTGGTCACAATTGTAGCAGGGTCCCCTTACTGTAGCAGCAGACCCCACAGCTCCCTTGGAACTGCCCTATACTGCAGTTGTGGCTGCCTTGTTAGACTATACTGCCATCTTGTAAGGCTTCTGGGGTCCCTAGAAATTCTGACCTCTTTGCTGTGGTGGCCTGAACCTAGCGCCAGGTGCAGATGGATGATAGGGAGGATGACCTCCCGCAGGTGCTCTTGCTTGGGATGGACCACCTTCTAGGGCTCTCTTGCGAGTCTTTTCTGTGGTGCTGGCGTTGTTGTTCTTTTCCTACTTCAGACAATCACTGATGAAGTCATTGAATCTGGCGCGGGTGTTGGTACCCACATGCTTCATCATCTTTGGATTGAGTCCTCTCTTGAAACTGGTGATTCTCTTAGCATCGGTGTCAACCATGTCGGGAGCATAACAACACAAGTTGTTGAAGGCATGCAAATATTGCGTCATGGTCTTGGTGCCCTGATTCAACACCAAGAACTCTCCCAACTTTATCTCGGTCAGCCCAGGTGGAATATAAACTCCACGGAAGGCCTCAACGAACTCTCTCCATGTAATCTGAGCATTTGGAGGGAAGGTTGTGCGATGGTGCTTCCACCACATTCCCGCTGGCCCTTGCAACTGATGTGCAGCATACTCAGTTTTCAATACCTCAGTCATCCTCAACACACGGAATTTATCTTCCATAGTGTTGATCCATTCTTCAGCATCGAGTGGTTCCATTGCTTCCTTGAATATTGGCGGCCTGGTGTCCATAAAATCTTTGAAGCTGCTGTGCTGATTCACCCCAATGCCACCACCCTGATCGTTACCGCGCTGAACATTGTTGGCAATAGTACGCAGAAAATCCTCCATGTTCTTCTAGGACTGTTCCATGTTGCGCTGACTCCTGAGCAACTGTGCGAGGAACACCTCTAGGGTAAACAGGGGAGGAGGTGGCAAATGCGGTTCATGGGGAGGCTCATTGTTGTAGCCGTGGTTTCCACCACCACCACCGGTCCCCACACCATTAGCACCGGTCTCAGCGGCCTCATACGTGGTACGGCGAGTATTTGTCATCTGCATATTTCAGCAATAAGTAATGATTGAGTGAAGCTGTAATAATTATGAGTGAATGAAAAATTATGCCAAACTGAATTTACTAGAGAGAATAAATTCATACAATAAAACAAAGGCACAATAATCGCATCCCAATTAAAACAACATCACTAATTAAATTACTTCAAAAGCAAACATCGCGTCCATACAACCAAATTGCCAGCATACATACACTGGACTTTTATGCGTTCAGATATCGCATTACTAGCCAAGTTCCAATCACAAGTCTCATAAGTTTGAAGCAAGATACATTAGGTTACATGCCAACAAAAGAAAGGTCATCGCGACAGGACCTAAACACTAGCGCAAGGCAACTAGCCTACTCCTCAGGGCCGTCGTCGGGGTTAGAGACGTCACCATTACCCCCAGGTGAAACTATAGGCTCGTCCTCATTGTCGTCGTCGATGTCCATGCCAGCGGCGTCTAGAGGAGCATATGGGCCAACCCCATTGTAGAGCGCATGAAACTCCTCGTGCAGGTTGATGTTGTACTCCTCTAGCTCATCGACCTTCTACAGCAGAAGGTCCCTCTCGTCCTAGGCTTCATTCCTTTCCTGAACCAACTGTCCAATCATGCGGTCTACATTGTTGTTGGCTTGAGTCAATGTATGCACCCGCTGCATAACTCTATCACCTCTCTCAACCGCCTGATTTCGCTGCAAGTTCATATCAGCCAATTGCTCCTGCAAACTAGCTATAGCACATGCCTACTTCTTCCTCTGCTTTCCTACCTTGAGCTTATCATGACTACGTAAGCCAGTCAAAGTCTAGTAGGTACTCTCTAGACCCTCATACGCTCTGATGGCGGTGAACATAGCACTCATAGCGTGGTTGTCGCTAGCCTGTCCCTCAGCTAGACCTCTGACCAAGGCACTTCCCTGAGGCTAAACCCAAATAGCATCACGAGGATCGTCCCTAGGAAAGGTGCCAGCTAGAGCTGCTGCAAGCTCACTGGGAAATCTGCTCATGATATCTCTGATGACACAGAAAGCTGCTCCCTCTGCACCCTCCACAGGAGTGCGACCCTCAAACTCCAAGTGCCAACCATCCCAATCTGGAGCATCACCAAGAGCAGGAACCGTGATCTCTACCACTGCAAGTCCATCCTCTGCTAACTGGCTCTCATTCTAAGAGTACACAAGCTCTTGACCCTCTGGGTACCCCACATCATGGAGCACTCTCCAAAGCAAGGTCAGCATACCAAACTTGCTCAAGAAGGTGTCCATGGTGCGGTGCTCCCTCAGGGCCAACGGACGTCGAGGTGCTCTTCCTCCGGTGGACTTACAGGCGGTCTACTTCGTGCGGGCCATCTGTAGCAAAATTTCTTTTATTACTCCATGGGAACATATTTTAGGTGATACAACTTTTATCAAAATGAGATAATCAATTTATAAGGGGAGGAATGCATGACATGAATGAAATGCACAAGTAATATGATGTATGTACGTGCCGTACGTTCTCACAAACTTATGAAATAAATAATTTCTAGCGATGAATTCGGTGGCATACAAACGATCTCTCAAAATACATATCTAATACGTTCTACACAATAACGTTATTATGTACATACAGAAGATTCATTTCAGCCCAATTCCCGATAAATGCATAAAAGCAGTAAATTTTTATCTACACGCTCTACACGAATCCCTAGATACGTGTACAACGGTAGTAACTACCCGAACCATCATCCCATTGATGGCATCGCCTCAACAGACGGAATACCCACACATGAGATACCTTTATAAAACATGCATCGAACATGTAATTACTCTAGCATCATATAAGCATTCACCCTAGATCGGCGGTGTATCCGATCACGCTCTCACAACTCACACTTACCGAGGCGTAGAGGCAATTGATCCATACACTACCACTCAAACAAGTGGCACTCATACAATAGCACGCCGTATGAGCGACGAAAGGGAAATATGATGCAAGAACCCCAAGTTAGTACTTAATTAAGCCACCTAGAGTCCTTAACCGGGCATAAAGGATATGACCACTGGCACACTTTTAGTTTGGAAATCACGTTTTTCAAATGCCTTTTTATTTTAAATACACTTGTGAACAGTGACACTAAACCATGCTCTGATACCAGTTGTAACAGAACCGACCAATTATACGAAATTAAGTAAGAAAATTATCCGTCAGAGCAGACGATTTAGCAAACTTAAGCCCGTATAACCCGGTAGTCCGTGAAATCACGAAGGATTTCAAACCAACTCACATACCAGCCAAGATTGTAATAAGTTTAGCGATCACCATCACATACTACATAAAAGTTCGCATCACAGATACATCAGAGTTTAAACATAGTTATTACAAAACGAGTTCAAATAGAAGTAGCGGAAGCCATTTGTTCAAAACTACACACACTCACACGGAGTTCAAATACAGTGCCAGCTAATGATCATCTCCAACAAAAGCATTAGACGAGACGTAAGGAATGACCATGCCCATGGTCCTAAGCATCACCCATCGCAGGATAAAGGCAGTTGATACAGTAGCCGTAATACATCTGCCCATCTGCAACAAGTGGGAATAAAACCCTAAGTACGAGAAGGTACTCAGCTAGACTTACCCGACATAACCGAAAATAAAGTGACACCAAGGATTATGAAGGGCTTTATAGTAGGGTAGCTGACTCATTTGCAAAAGAGGCATTTTTAGCATTTCAAGAACCTTTCCAAAAGCATTATTGTCAAGTTAATTATTGTTAACCTGTCGACTATATTTGCACCTATACTAGAGCAAGCATATGATTAAGCAACTGATGATAACCAGTGATCATTAACAACTTCCATAATGTCATATTCATTATAACTATTCAAGTGTTCCATCAACATTACTACGATGAAGTCACTCAAGTCAAGTGCTCACTATCCAGGAGCGATGGCGATTCGAATCGATTCCTAACCAGCTGGTGATTTATTCCTTACACAAACCTCACTCACCTGCTAAAGTGAGGTATCGGTCACCGAGTCAACTATCCAGAAATCTCGAGTTTGCTAGGAACCACATGTACCCGGGGGTCGACCGACTGCACTTTGGTCTTATCATCTCGCCCCCATGTCCTACCACACCTGCTCCGGCATAGTGCACTGCGGGCAATCTACTCAGCCCAAATAATCTCCCAGCTTCGCGGTCGAAAGGTACTCTATTCGGCGAGCTAAATGTAAGGCATGCGTTCAATATGACTCGAGGCCCAACAACGGTCGGTTCTTAATCGACACAGACAGAAAGCACTACAGTCAAAAACTCTATAAGTCTCCGTCCGGTCTCAACTTCATTTAACACTTAGTTATACCATGACTACATAGTTATCCAAGCAGATCCAGATAACCACCTATAGCTCGTAGGTGATAGGAAATCACCCGACTTCTACCGGTCTAAGCCAGCTAAGCATTGACTCGACTACGGATACCAGGGTAACAAGGATATAGTATAATAAAGGTAGACAAGGTATAATGTAGCAACGGTTGCAAACAACCCCTGAACGTAATGCATCAATTAAAGTAAAGTATTTAATTAATAATTGCAAACTAGGGAGAAAAATGTTCCGGGGCTTGCCTCTCTTGAAGGAGCTCGAGCGGTGATCGGGGCACTCTGGAAGTTCCTCAACGTCCTCCTCGTCTGCTTTGGTCACTTCCTGCGGCTGCACCTCGAGCTGCTCCTCGGGCTCCTCGGGTATGACGACTGGGTTCTCGGTTTGCGATCCTGTATGATGCATGTGCGTAAGTGATTATGCAAAAAGTGCATCGAATGAAATGAACACAATGGATATGCTTGAATGCAAGGTAGTCAACATCATCTAAGAGCATGCACTACAAGCACATGTCATCTACTGCATTCACTTCTACTACTAATATGCTAAGTCAACACATCTCATTAAATGCTTCAAAGATACACCAAAGTTTCACTAATTTCTTAATCATGCATAAAGCAATATTTGATTCAACCCTAATTAATAATAGGTTTGAATAGTAACATCTATTTTTATAGCTTAGAAAAATCTTAGACAATTATCATGGCACAGTACAACCCTAAGTAGTCTACCATTAAATTTTTATCGCATTTGGATAAGTGGATTAGCCTACACAAAAATGACAAGCTATGGCATAATTATGAACATAAAAATACTTTGTACTGTGAAAAATGTAAAAAAATAGATGTAATATTTTTCCTATGTTCTACACAGTAAATAATCACTGCACAAAAATTATCACATGCATGTTTTATACAAATTTTGCTCTCTAGCAAAAATAACAAAAATCAGCCATTAAAGGCACTTGAACTACATCTCACAATTTTTCTACAGGACATGCATGGCATATATTTTTCCTAGGAAGTACATTACACAAGCAGAATAACACACTTGGAACCATATTTTTCTGAAACATATAGGTTTTACTACACATTTTACAAGATATGAGCAATATTAAGGATTAAATAATGCTCTACAGAAAAGTATCTCAAAAATGACATGCAATATTTTTATCATGTAGATCTAGTGACAAGGAACCTAGCAAAATTTGTTTCAACAAATTTGGAGCCAAAATGAGTACACAAACATTTTCCAAAGTATTTCTCTTCCCAAATAATAAAAGAAAACCGAAATCGATTTTTCCTATTACTACTAGGCCGGCCCGTGGGAACAACTGGCCCACGGCCACTTTCAGCCTGCGCAACCGAGCGAAGGGGATGGGCGGCGGCCTGGCTCGGGGCTTCGGCCCAAGGCCGACCTGGCCCAGCTCGGCCGAGGCGAGACGCCACGCCACGCCAGCATTCCAAGCACCGCGGCGGTGCGGGCGCTGCCAACGGGCCGGCGGCCGTTGCCGACCACGATCGGGCAAACAGGCGTGAGCGCTAGGTCCGCAAGAAGGTGGCGAACCTGAGCAGGCTACACAAAGGGATGGAGAAGGGACGGGGGAAGCTTTCCACTGTGGGGTCAAGCGCGGCGGCGCCATGACCGACGGCGGCGAAACGCGCATGGCCGCTATACCTTGCTCAAATGGTGTCCCTACAGCGAGCACCAGATGCTGGGGAGCGAGGCGGAGCGATGTGTGCTCGATTGAGGGCAATGGTGGAGCACCGGCGGCCAATTTTGTCGGTGGGGCTGCGATGGTGATGGCGGCGCGAGCAGAGCTCGGTGCGGGGCGAAGCAGAGAGGCAGTGCGGGAGAGAAAAATGAGAAGCGCAGGGAGAAGCGGAGCTACGGTGGCTTGAAAACAGTGAGGCGCGCTCGCTTGCGGGGGCCTCAGGACGCCACCCGGCCGGCGTCGCCGGCATGCGCTCGCCACGCGGCGCGGCGTGCCTGACGCGGTCGGACGTGTACGTGCGCGAGGGAAGAAGGAAGCCAGCGCGTGAGGTGGGCTGGGCCGAGGCAAAGGCATGGCGCGGGGTGGATTGTTGGGCCGGCTTCGGCTGGCGGGCCAGAAGTGAGGCGGCGGCCCGTGAAAGGAGAGAAACCATTTTTCAAATTCTATTTTCAAGGAATTTTCAAATATCAATTTTCAAATACCCTTTTGAGCAAGAAAATGACTTCTTTTGAAAATGGCCCAAAATAAAAGTTGCTTAGAATTTAATCCTCTACAACTTTGCTTTAGGGACCAACTAAAAATTTTGCATAGATTTTGAATTGGGAAGTAAAAGCTAAATAGGGAGGATTTTTGACCATTTTCAATAAAAATTTCAAATTCATATTTTGTCAAAAGTTTGAATACAAACCTTGCTCCAAAAATTGTGCTAAGTAATTCTAGATGATTTACAATTATAGCCAAACATGTTTTACTAACCTAGCAAGCATAATTAGGGCAAAAACAACTCTAAACAGGTGTATGCAACATTCATGTTTCACGAGCATGTTTCATATGTTTCGAAGCATGGTTTCAGTTATTATTTACATGATTAGGCCTGGATACTTAGGATGCTTGATGATGCACAATATGCATGATTTGCAATGCCTAAATGCTGGCATAACACCGGGGTGTTACAGTCTTCATTAAGTCCTGTGTGCAGATAGCTAAGTAAGACAGCTACGACTATACAGCGAGATCAGGGGGCGAAGCGAAGCTTACCTGCACTTCCGTCACCAGCCGTTTTGCCGCCCGTTCAACTTTCTTGGTTTCTTCAACCTCTGAGATTTCCTCATGGACAACCCATTGGTCGTTCCGCCAACACGACACATACACATGTTGTCGCTTGTCCCGTGGACGGCCCAGGACCTCTTCCACTTCGTCCTCTTCAGGCTCTTCTTCGGGTCTCAGTCCTGGTCCGGCGTTAGCAGCTTCTGCGATCACCATGGCCTTCCCACGAGCTACAGCATCGACAAACGTGGTCTGTGCTCTCACCTTCGGCCGCTGCTCCTAGGTCTGTTCTGTTACCCTTGATGCTGAGGTGTTACCCTCAACAGGTTTAGCGCTCGGAGCACTCGTGCTTGGCTTGGCTCTTCCCTTGACCCCCTGCTCGGGGACTATTGTCTGACTGTTTGTTTGCTGAGGCCCCGATGGATCTTCTGCTATGGGTTCCTCGATGGTCGGCTGCTGGGCAGTCTGCTCCGCACTTATTGGCGATGCCACGCCGCTTCCGACTAGCTGGTCTGGACTTTCGGTGGACGCCGAACTAATACATCTGAGATAAGTTCAGAAGGCAATCATATTCAATGCAAATTGCTAAATTACATCAAGGTTACAAATACTTACATGTTGAAACCACGGAATGATGTGGAGAAGGCGCGTCTCCTCGTCTGTACGTGCTCTGCGTGCTATGCGGGTGACACCTGGCCTCCCTCTACATCCAGCACTGTCGCTAGGTCTTGGTGCTTGACCCCTCCGCCGCTTATCCTTCGCACTGTAGTGGTCGGCGATGTAGGTCCCACCGGCACGGAGGAGCCACCTTGCTCCATCGACTCTAGTTGCCTCCTCCTCTTTCGAGGGACGAGTCGAAAGGTGTCTGCATCCTCTCCCTCCTTTGCGTCATCGTCCGATAAAGCAAAAATCGCCTGACGACGCTTGCTGGCCGTCGGCCGCTTGCCAGCAGCTTTAGCCGCTGCCTCCTCTCCAGCTCCGAGCACCGCCCAGTCGAGGTCCTCGATCCCGACGCTGGTCTAGGTGGTTGGATCAGCTCCTTGCGGCCATTCTACTCTAGGGGGTGGCGACACAAACACTGTCGCTCTATCCCGACCATTAACCTGGGTAACAAAAGGGAGTGAACACAGTAAGTTTCTACTTATCCTAGCACAATATAGGACTACGGGTATAAGGCAAGACGAGTTACCTTTGGGAGAGGTCGGGCAAGCTTGAAAGCATGCTCGATGTCGCTCAATCTGGCATAATTTGGATCAGCCAAGTTAAATAGCTCGCCAATTCTAGCTTTGACTTTGATTTTGTCAAGCGCCTCCTGCCTTGTCCTCGTCGGGTCCGCGCTCCCTTGATACTCATAGCCAGGATGTACCCGCCTCTGGCAGGGCTAGATCTGTCGGCTGATGAAGTTCACGACCACGCTCGGACCATCTAGTTTTTTCCACGGGATCACTCTAAATATTTCGGGAATCTGTTCTAGGTGCTCTGGTTTCTCCGACCAACTTGTCTTCTTCTCCGAAATGCAGCCCACATCGCACAGCGTGATTATGTTCGGCTCTTCGCGGATGTAGAACCATTTCTTGTACCAGTCGTCGAGCGACGTGTTCCATGGGCAGTGCAGGTACTGGGCTTTCATGCCGTCACGGAGGTTGAGGTACACACCCCCGGCTATCTTTGAACCGCCGCTTCCTTAATTCCACAGACAGAAAAGATGGCGGAAAAAAAATCAAAATGGGGCTAGAAGCCGCCATACGCTTCGCAAAGATGTATGAAAGTGGCGACAAAGAGGATCGAGTTGGGATGCAGATTGCAAATCCCAATCTCGTAGTAAAGACAGAGCCCCTGAAGAAAAGGATGTACCAAAACCCCAAATCCCCGCTTAAAGAAGTCTTCGAACACCACGATCTCACCTGGTTGTGGATTGGGGTACCCCTCGCCCTCCAGCGCACGCCATCCTGCGAGCTCCTTGTTGTGGAGTACCCCCATGGTGATAAGGTCTTCAATGGTCTACTCGTTGCTTCTTGATTTCCACCATTCCTTCGCCATGACTCCTGCTTTCTTCTGCGCATCACTTTTCGTCATGAATCTGGCCTTACTGATGAACGAGGAAATGGCGGAGGATTGATTGGTGGTGATTTCAGAGGTATTAGGGTTGGTGAGAGAAAGAAGAAGGCTACGACTGCGAATGGCAATGGGATTCAGTAAAAAGTAACTTACCTATCCTATACTGTATTTAACCCAAGAGTTATGCCGTTTCGTCTGCCCGAGATTCTTGGGAGACGTGTGAACGCGCCGCAGACGGTTGTTTTCATAGCCTCAAGATCTATGCCAATATATGCGCCTCTTCGTTGCCAGTGTGGGAGGGCCCACGCTGACGCACCTACTGACAGGTGCCACGCCACTGTTTGCTTGACAAGACAAAAAGGCAGTATGACGTGCTATACCCGTCTACTTTTTTGACCAGACATGTCAGATTGGACTTGACGGAACAGTGACTATCCTTGTGTTCGGGGACTGTCCAGACCACCATCGTGCTCGGGGACTGTCCAGACCACCATCGTGCTCGGAGACTCTCGTGCTCGGGGACTGCCCCGATCACTCTCCGACCATTGCTTGGAGACCGCTCTCCTCGGCTACATGTGATTTGTACTCACATACAGTTGAGAGGCATTTATTTTTTCTCACTTAGACCTTGCTACAAGGCTTATCCTCGTCTTCCAGCAAGCTCAGGGACTACATCGGTACGATGCACTGACCGGTGCATCTTGTATCGTCTGTACGATGATTGGATTTTCAACTTAACTGGGAATTATTTTTAGACCCTGGCACCACGTGCCTACATCACCTACTACCAGGCTCAGGGACTAAGTGGGCACACTTCACCTTGCGGTAAATGTGTTTATTTTATCGACCCCTACGCTCTGACTGTTGGCCATAACTACTATTGTACAAGGGTCACTTATATTTCTTTTTAGAAATATAAGTGGGCACACTTAATCAGGAAAGAAATCTTTTTCTTTTTTTAGAGCACCATGCATTCTTTGGACAACCAAAATCTTCGGCTATAATCGTGGTCTACTGTTCTCTATGCTGATCAGAATACTGGCACATTTGCTTGGTCAATGTTTCAGCCAGTTGGAGATGACATGAAGACAGATCGCATTAGTTAAAGAAGATCAAACGGCGTGTCGCAACATAATACATGGTGCTCGGGGACTAGTTGTGGGGGTATTAACCCCTATACCCTTACGGCTAGGTTTGGGCCGGCCCGGATCAGGGGGTCTGGCCCACTAGAAGACGACATGCGGCCCGACCAAATCTGCTCGGAGTCCTGCGCAAGGAATCAAGGCAGACCTGGAGATCAAGCAAGATCCTGTTCGGTTAGAATAGGAATCCTTATCCGATCACCTATGGCAATTGTAACTGGTTAGGATTAGTTTCCAGATCTGTAACCCTGCCCCCCAAACTATATAAGGCGGACATGGGACCCCTCTAAAAACATCTCTCATTGACATACAGCAATACAATCAGACGCATGACGTAGGTATTCTGCCTTTACGGCGATCGAACCTGGATAAAATCTCGTGTCTGTCTTGCGTCACCATCTTATTTGTAGCTTGCGCTTCTGTCTGCCGACAATCTACTACCTTTGGCATACCTCTAAGTAGACTGCCGACCATATTTCGTCGACAGTCTTATACAAAAATAATTTGTGTGAACATAGCCAAATTTAAGTCATTCTTGAAGAACTTTTATTAATAAAGTAAGCCACGACAAAAAAAAAAGGTAATATTTTGCATAAACTTTTGAATAAGACGAGTGATCAAACTTAGTGTCAAAAATGTGAAATATCTTATAATTTAGGATTGATGAAGTACTATGTATTATTATTGTTTACACAACCACACTGATCTCTCCATCACCCACCAAACCATATGGACAAAATCACACGCCACTGGCAGAAACACCGTGCAAAGACAGCTACCAGTTGCCTAGTTCTTGGGCAGGAGCACGTTGCGAACCAGGTCATCAAAATTCCGGTGAGACGTGCCCCCGGGCTTGGCCACCTCGATCGCGATGTCCCTCCATTCCATCGCCTTTCTCCTCATCTCCTTCCCCTGCTCCCCCTCCATGAGCTCAGTGATGAGGCTCTCCACGGCGTCGCGGCGGACGTTGCTGTCGATCTCCATCCCGACGCCCCACTCGTTGCACTGGTAGCGGCAGTTGGTCTGCTGGTCGGCGAAGAAGGGCCAGCTGATGACCGGCACGCCGCCGCACATGGCCTCCAGCGTGGAGTTCCAGCCGCTGTGCGTGAGGAACGCGGCCACGGCAGGGTGGTCCAGCACCGCCTGCTGCGGGCACCAGCTGGCCATGAGCCCGCGGTCGGCCGTCGCGGCCAGGAACTCCGGGGGCAGCACGGCGGTGTCGCCCTTGACGAGGTCGCGCCGGATGATCCACAGGAACGGCCTGCCGCTGTTGGCCAGCCCCCACGCGAACTCCACCAACTGCTCGTTGGTCATCACGGTGATGCTGCCGAAGTTGACGTACACGACGGAGCCCGGGTCCCGGCCGTCCAGCCACCGCAGGCACTCCTCCTGCTCCTTCCACAGGCTGAGGCTGATGGAGGAGCGCGGGGTGGGCGGGTCCTCGCGCGCCAGCAGCGGCAGCGGGCCCAGCGTGTACACCTTGCGCGCCAGGCCCAGCGACTCCATGGCCGCCACCGCCTCGCCCTCGAGCTCGTCCAAGGTGTTGATGATCACCGCCGACGCGCCCGCCGAGCGCCCCGTCTCCTGGAGGACGTAGCCCACCATGTACTCGTCCGGATCCGTGGTGCGGATGAAGCTCGGGAAGTCCCGGAACCTCATGTTCCGCAGCCCCGGCACGTCCTCCACCGGCGTGTCAAGGAATCCGTTCGTCAGCTGCTCCACGCCTGCGCATGTAAACAACACGATGAGATGACGATCACCATAATGACGTGGACGAGGCAACTGGCAGGCAGAAAAGTTTGACTCGTTGGATTGGAGTCAAAAAGGAAGGGGAGACAAAGCACACGAACTTTTGAGCGGGGCGAGGCCACGGCTCTTGAGGAGGCGGTAGTGGTAGTAGCCGAGGAAGCTGATGGCGCTGGCGGTCCAGAGCTGGACGTAGGGGAGGCCGAGCTCCTTGGCGGCGTCGATGGAGAAGCCCATGACGACGTCGGAGACGACACAGGTGACGGGCGGGTGGCCGCCCGTGGCCGCGGGGTCGTTTAGGTCGGCGAGCAGGCGGCGGAAGGGCCCGAGGCAGGTCTCCGTGGTGGACTTGCACAGCGACGGGATGTCCTGCGTGACGTCATCGTCCTCCGACGGCGGCAGGCCGTCGGGGATGGTGGCGAAGCGGAAGCCAGGGAGGCCGCCCACGGCCGCCGCGCCGTGGGTCCGGACGAGGCGCGCCTGGTTGTACTCGGTGTTGACGAAGGTGACGTGGAAGCCCCGGGCGTGGAGCAGCTTGGCCACGTTGAGCATCGGGGTGATGTGGCCCTGCGCCGGGTACGGCAGGCACACGGCGTGCGGCTGCTGCTGCTGCTGCTGCTGCGCGGCGCTGCCGAGAGAACCCATGGTATGGTTGGTGTCTTGGTGATCCAGATCTCCGTGTGTGTGTGTCGTGGCCTGTGGGTGTTGGCTTAGCACTGGTGCTCCCCGCTGCGTTACACGGCGAGGATGCTCTGTGTTTGCTTGAGCTGGTTTCTGTGTGATTTTTGTTGATGGTTGGGTCAGCATGGGCGGGGCTATTTATAGGCGTCGTTGGGATTTCAGCAATAAATAAACAATGTGGTGATGGCCGTGGACAATCAAGGGAGCACGGGAACGCGATAGCGTCTTGCAACTGGGTTAGGGGCTCCATCGTGGGTGGAGGCCCGCGGGTCGCCGCTCGCCATAGCAGCCTCTTCTGGTCAGCGGAAAGCGACACCCGGGGCGTGATCTTTTGCGCACCAGCGTGATGTCGGTACGCGCGCAACGGCGCAGGCGCGATTAAGGCGGCTCGGCGTCGGCGATGCCATCAGGCATGCGGCATGCGCGCTGCGTGCCAGCCGCGTCCGCGCGGAACGGCAGGTACGCCATGCTGCGCTGAGCCTGTACGTACGCGCCGGTGCGGGGTCGGCGCACGCTGCCACGTTAGGTACGCGGCGTGTTCCTACTGTACTTTCCAAACTATGGCGGGTGTCCGGTGTGTATATAGTTATGTTCTCCGGCATTCTGGGCTTCTGGCAAGCCGTCACCTAATCGGATGCGGGCGACGGTGACCTTGCTGAGCTGTGCAAACGTTTGCGGGTCCCCCCCCCCCCCCCCCCCCCCCCCCCCCCTCTCTTGGGATAAGGATTCAATGCTCTATGATATGATTGGAGACTTGGACTCGATTTCATTTCGAACTTTGTACGTGTGCTTTCGTAGTTCCTGCTGAAATTAACTCGTCCTCGATAACAGTTACCATTTCTATAGCACAACACTAGAAAAATGCTAAGTAAAATGGTCTAAACTTTGGCTAAGTTAAAGATACTAATATTCGTGAAATATATTCTTATAGTTATTTATCTAGAGACATACGTTGTTCAGTTTTTTTTTTTTTTTGATGGAGACTGGCAACATGGATTGGTTTTTGGGTGAGAGAGCAAACCTGAGCCCCTCCACATGTCTCATATCTGGAGAGGTGTGGCACACGGGATAATTCTATGGATCGCATCCTCCAGCGACGCAAGTGATCACCCAGCTTTTGTATGGACCCTCCATGTCGCCGTACGTGCCAGTGCCACACCACATGCGTCCTGCTCTGCTGCCCTCCTCATGCGTGTGCGTACAGGAGGTCAGGAAGATCGCCATCTGTTCTTATCTCTCCCGCTGTTGCTGCCATGGTGGAGACGACGATAACGATACCACCGGGGACCATCGGTTCGGATCGGGAGCATGACGCCGTTCCTGACGTCAAAGCACATCACGGCGAGAGAATGAGAGAGATATTTGCGATTGCGATCGGGCGGCTGCTGAGTGCTGAAATACAGGGGTCCAACGACCGACGTCTGTCCAAGGGTCAAACCGAGCTCAAAAACTGAGAGATCTGGCCAGCCCAACGACGTGATTTTGACCAACGACTACACTGTAAATAGTGTGAAGTCAAAACGAATCAGCCAATCAGGCCACGCCGGCACGAGCGAGCTGGTAGCCGCCTGACCTCAATGCTGCTGCAAGTGGTAGTACGTTAGTCCAAGAAACAAGGAGGCCATGCCCCGTTCGGCTTACCCCATATTTAATCAATACGATTTGTTTTTTAATTAAAATAATATTTTTTTTCTCATAACAATTCAATCAGAATAGTATTTTTCAGCCTAGATTTAAACTAACGAACGGGTCCATATGTCGATGCGCGCTGAGGAATCCAAAAGTTACTTCGCCAAGATAGCTTTTCTTTGGTATTTTATTAAGGACTGCCAAAGTGCCAAGATATTGTACACCACCTATGCACGTAGCGCACGTAACAGCTACGAGAGGCTAATTCCTAAAGAACGGTTAGCATCGAGGTTGTGCACATTTGCTGCGACCGCGAATGCAGCAAACTACTTCCAACAGCTGCAGATGCAACATGCTGTGATATCGACGCTAAGCAATTGCTTGGGCGAGATGCTCACGAGAGACGGCACATGCTGTACAGGAGACTTAATTTTTTTTTTTTTGGTAACGAGGTTCGACGGAAGCCTACGTCCCCGGGACATAGCCAACACATTGTCTCGCTCGCTGATTTTTTGCTCTCCTTGCGCTGTACTGAGCCAACCCTCTGCTATGGATTTATTTTACCGCGTGAGCTATGTCCGAGCTTGAGCCATGCCTTAGACTGTCACCAACAGAACATGCAAACCATGACCCAAACGCAAAATAGGTTATTCACAGTGTTTTGCTTACAAAAAACAACGCTCCAACAAAATACCAAAATACCTCACCCATTTTGCATACGACGCTTGCCGAAACGCAAATCTGCGTCGTCGAGAGAGACCGACGCAAATCTCTGGCGTCATAGTGGCGGGCCCGTAGGAGCGGGGCACGGCGAGGCACGGCCGGCGGGTACCATGGCGAGGCGGGGAGCGGGGTGTGGCCGTCGGGGACCGGGGATCCAGGGTCCTCCTCGCCCATGACCGCCGGATCAGGGATGGAGGGGAGGGAGGGGTGCTGCCGCTGTCGTGGTCTGGTCCATGTGTCGGCAAGGCCGGACACGGATCAGATCCGGCACCAAGGGAGAGGAAGAGTCGGCCCGCGGAGAGGATCCAGCAGCAGGGTCGGCCGCGGAGCAGCGGAGTGCGTCGCAAGATGGAACCAGAGAGGGCGGGGGCGGGCTTGCGGCGCCGGCGGCCTCACGACTACTAGTGGTGGCATGGCGACCTCGAGGAGGGAGCGTCTGTGCAGGGAGGCAGCCACCGGAGGGGCACTACCGGGGGGCTGCGCCGCGCAGCTTGGGAGTCACTGGGACGGCCGTGCGAAGCGTGCAAAGGTGGCCACGCTCTGGGCCTCCCACAACGCCATCACGTCGGTAGAGAGGGAGGGAGAGAAGGGAGGCTGCGGTGGGGACGCGAGTGGCGGAGAGGCAGCGCCAGGGACCGGCAGGGTTTTGCCGCGGCGTTGGTGTGTAGGCAGCGAGAGAGGAAGCGCCGGGATGGGGAGTGTCGGTGTTTTGGACCGGCGGGCCCTCAACCAACTAGTAAAAATGTACTGCGTGCCCCTAATCCCGGATGGTGATGCAAAGAGACACAAGGTTTATACTGGTTCGGGCAATGGATGCCCTACGTCCAGTCTGAGAGATCGATCTTGTATTCCTTGCACCGAAATGCTCGTTGTCGGGGGTTACAAGCAGGGCGAGAAAGGGAGTTAGTCCTAGGTCTCTGCGTGGAGCGGTGTGAGTTGCTTGAGATGCTGATCTCAGGCAGCAGGTAAACGTGCGTGTTACAGAGTGTTGCTTGCGCGTGAGTGAGTTC